>NC_058132.1:103013011-103115441 GCF_016433145.1 Gracilinanus agilis
ATATATCTTCACATTTCATCCTATACAGTTTGTCACTGTTCCCTCTAAGTATACTTCTTCTAGCTACTTTGTTGATAATAACAATTTTTAAGAGTTACCAATATCTTCTTTTCTTATAGGGATATGTCAATTGAACTTATTGGGTCCCTTAAAGAAAAGGCTATTTTTTTCCCCTTGCTCTCTGTGTTTGGGCAGCAAAGTCTCTGTTTAAGTCCAGTTTTTTCTTTATGAATTCTTGAAAGTCTTCAATTTTTTTGAATGACCATACTTTCTCTTACAAGAATATAGTCAGTTTTTCTGGATAGTTAATTCTTGCTTGTAGACCCAGCTCTCTTGCTTTCCGGAATATTATATTCTATCCCTTCTGGACCTTCAATGTAGATGCAGCCAGATCCAGTGTTATCCTAACTATGGTTCCCTGGTATCTGAATGATTTCTTCTTAGCAGCTTGTAATTTTTTTCCTTGGTTTGGTAGTTTTTGAATTTAGCTATAATATTCCTGGAAGTTGTCAGTTATGGATTAAATGTAGAAGGTGATTTGTGGATTCTTTCACTTTCCACTTTTCCCCATTGTTTGAGAATGTCAGGACAGTTTTCTTGTATAATTTCCTGTAGGATGATGTACAGGTTTTTCCTTTTGTCATGATGTTCCAGCAGACCAATAATTCTTAGACTGTCTCTTTGAGATCTGTTTTCCAGATCTATGGTTGTGTCAATGAGGTGTTTCATATTTTCCTCAAATTTTTCATTTTTGAAAATTTTGTTCTATATATTCTTGCTGCCTTGTGAAGTCATTTGCTTCTAGTTGTTGAATTCTAATTTTTAAAGACTGAATTTTATCCCTGGCTTTTTGGTCATCTTTCTCCTTCTGGTATGATTTTCTTTGTAGATCATCTTTTACCTTCTTTGCTTCATTTTTCAGCTGGTCAATTTCAGCTGGCTTTTAAGACATTATTTTCATGTTTTAGATCATATATTTCCTTTTCCCACTTGTCTTCAGTCTCTGTTGATTGTTTTCTGAGTTTTTGAGTTATTTGAATTTTGAGTTCTTGAGTTAATTGAATTTTAAGTTCTTCCTAGCCCATTTCCATTTCACTGAAGTTTCTATGTTTTTCTTGGTGTTTCTTTATCTTCTTCTGGTCCATTTGCTTTTTGTTCAATTTCTGGATAGAAGCTGTTGATTGTGGTTTCTTTTTTCTTTTTCTATTGTTTACTCATATTTTTTCCTTCTTCCTCCCCTGTAATTAGTTGTAATTTTGGTCCTCTGACTATTTTTTTTAATCTGTGGGTTTGGGCTATTCAGTCTTGGGAGGGCTTCTTCTCTGTTTTGTTGATTAATTAGGTTAGTGGGATCTGAGGCCAAATTTTTCCCTGCTGATGGTAAAAGCTAAAGAAGTGAATTCAACTACTTTCCCTGTAGTCTGTGGGGGTGGGGTGTTGGAGCTTCCCTGCCATCTGAAGACTTCTTGTCTATTGTATTGATAGGATTAGGCCAGGTGGGGTTGATCTGTACATCTCAAAGTGCCCTGAGGTCAAAACATTGAGAGAAAAGGTGGGGGGCAGTGCAAGATGGAGCTTATGTTCATTCTCTCTGGGTTTCTCCTCCAGCAGCCTCTCTGCTATCTGTGATTAGAGCCTTGAGTTTGGCACAGCTGTGCCAGCAAGGCACTCCCTTAGACTAGTGCCACAGCCCACCCAGAGATTCCAAGATCCACTGGAGACTCAGCACATTAGGTGGAGGAGGGGACCTTTGATCTTCCTCCTTTCTTTCCCCTCCCACCAGATAGTTCCAAGAATTCAGGCTTTTTTTCTCTTTTTTTCCATGTACCCTTTAAGTTGGGTTCAGCTGGAGGATCCCTCAGCTCTGTTCTGTTGTCAGACTTGGTTTTCTGTTCCCTCAGAGCCCTTTGTCCTTAACTGGTAGTGAAGGGCTTTAAGGAGGTCTGGAGCCTTGCTGCTTCTACACCTTCATTTTCCCAGAATTCCAAATCATATATGGTTTTAAGGGAATACAGTGGCACCAGAAGAAATGACAAATTGGATGAATTCAGGAAAGCCTGAAAAGACTTATATGAACTGATGCAAAGTGAAGTGAGCAGAATCAGGAGAACAGTGTATACAGTAATAGAAATATTGTATGATGGTCAACGTTGAAGTGCTTGATTATTTTCAGCAAAACAAGATTCCATTATAACCCCAAAGGACTCATGATAAAAAAAAATGCTATCCCAGTCAAAGAAGGAATTGTTGGAATCTGATTGCAGATAAAGCATGTTATCTTTCACTTTATTTCCTTCATGAATTTTTTACTGTATGTGATAGGATACAACATTAAGAAACTGCATGAAAGTAATTTAAGTATATCCTAGATCAGATTATTTACTGCCTTGGGAAGGGAGAGAGGGAGAAAATATGAATCGCAAAATGTCAAAAAAAATTGTCAAAAATTGTTTCTACATGTAATTTAAAAAATAGTGGGCATCCAAGTCTCTACTGAGGATCAGAAAAGGAATAAATCAGGGAGAGCCAAGGAGGTCCTGAGGCAGATTAAAAACAAATAAGGTATTTGTGCCCCATCCCCAAGGTAGAAGGTTTTGTTTCAAAGTGATTTGGAAAGTAATTGATAATGAGTTCCTCAGGTCTGGGCATCCTGGAGAGAGTGAACTGTCCCTTTTGGCAGCAGGAGGTTAAAAAGCCTCTCTTCTTATGACCTGAGATGTGGAATAGGATGTATGTGATGGCGGGGACAAGAGAAGGAGACTTTGAACTTCCCCTCAGTTCCTCTTGTTCAGTTATTTCAATAATGTCCAGCTCTTCATGACCCTGTTTGAAGTTTTCTTGGAAAAGATACTGAAGTGCTTTGACATTTCCTTCTCCAGTTCATTTTACAGATGAAGAAACTGAGGCAAAGAGGGTGAAGTGACTTATCCTGGGTTATGCTAGGAAGTGTCTGAGACCAGATTTGAAACCAGGAAGATGAGTCTTCTTAACTCTAAGTCCAATACTCTATTTACCAACTGCCCCTATTCCTGAAGGATCTGTATTAGAGGAGCTTTGAGGTGTCATCCAATTTTGTAATCCTAAGAATCTAAGATTTCATACCATGGAAAGGCCACTTCAGTGTCTATACTCTCCATGGGCAAACAAGTCTTCGTGAAAAGACTACACACTCAGTAAAAGTGTGCTTACACCAACATCCCACCACTGACAAACCTACCTCGATTCCAGAGATTTATTGTTACAGTATTTCATTGTGGCACCATGAAGGCATCTGGCAAGCAAAGCTCTTAGTCTGACCAAAGAAAACTTAGGGAATGGTCTCTAGCTATCAATTTTTCAAGCTGTTCATTTTCCCTTTGTGGTAACTGCTATTGACTCAATGACTCCAAGGAAAGACTTGCATTTTATCATGATACTAATAACTTCCATTTCTATAGCCCTTTAAGAATTTCCAAAGGCTAAGCTGACAACAACTCTGTGGAGAAAAGGATGTGAAAATTATTATCCCTATTTTAAAGATGAGGAAACTGAGGCTCAGGAATTTGCTTCATGATTACACTTCTAGAATGCATCAAGGGAAAAATCTAGGCATTCTCTTTCCTTTACCATAGTGTCTAATTTCTATAGCAAGAGCTTTTCTTACAGAATGTCATTGGCAGACTTAGATCCCAATTTCTCTCAGTGATTAGGGGAAAAAATGCTAAGCGTGGTGCACTCATTCCAATTTTGTAGCAAGTAGCAGAGATCCAGTGCAAATTCAGAAATGAAATGGAGAGCATCCAAGAGGCCTCTCAGCTCCCAGTTAAAAACACATATGCGTGCCTGTGCACGCATGCGTGTACACACACACACACACACACACACACACACACACACAAATAGAAAAGGAAAAAGGAGAAAAATTCAGCTTTCTGTTCTTCAGTGTTTCACATGAAACAAATGAATTTTCTGCCTGTGGGCTGAACTCACAAGGGGTCAATTATTCTACCATGATGAAAATCACATGTTGTTTCATTGTCTTGCATAAGATTAAGCTCCATGTAATGAAACAAATAATTGGTCAGTGAGGTCTTCAAGGAAGACAATCAGAAATTAATTTCTTGTCATTCAAGATCTCCCACTGCTTCACTATTCTCACTCAAGCTCAGGGAGAGAACTCTACTATAGGTGAAGATTAAGGTGGTAGTATTGAACCTGGAGTCAAAGAGAACTGAGTTTGAATCCTACCTCTGATATTTATTAACCATGGGAAACTGGACAAGTCATTTAACTTCTTGGTTTCTGTATCTGTAGAATGGGTATAGTCATAGTACCTATCTCCCCGGGCTGTTGTTAGGATCAAATAAGATCACATAGGGAAAGTGTTTTGTAAACCTTGAAGTGTTATATAAATGCTAGGTGTTATGATATAACCTAATTTAAGGTTCTACCATACTACCATATGATTACCAGAAGAAAAGGAATGAGGAAATGGCCACCAGACTTCCTGAATAATTTCTCAAATCGCGAGGAGAACATAATTGTGCTCTGTTAGTTGGCCATTTTTCTATTTAGGTACTGAAAGTAAGAGTCCAGAAAGCTGCTACAGTGGTAAAGTCAATCTTCCACAAGTATCTCTTTTCAGATAAATTTTATTAACATAAACAACACTGAGGCTATCTACATTTCTGAAGGACTTCAATACCTATTGAGACACTCACTTCTATGCTTCCTTCAATTCATTTCCTTCCTTCCTTCCTTCCTTCCTTCCTTCCTTCCTTCCTTCCTTCCTTCCTTCCTTCCTTCCTTCCGAATTTACAGATAAAAAGTCTTCACTAAATCCTCCCCTTTAACCCTGCCACATGCCCTATTGTGCTGTGGAGGTGACCTTGGATCTCAGAGGGCTGTGTCAGTGGTTTTGAAATGTTTTACTAAGCTGGGAATCATAGACCAGTCAATTGTGTGTCTTCCTCTTAAAGACTATTCTGGTTAAGCTTAAAAGGGGCTCATTAAGAAGAATTTTTTTAATGCCACAACTAGGCAGCTATAAATGAAATTATAGATCTCAGGAAAATGTTATGCCTAGCTAGGCTTTGGGATAGAAAAAGGACCAAGGCTCTGGAAGCGAGGACTAGGTGTTCTTTGGAGGCTACATGGCAAAATCAGTTTTCAAACTACTCTACCCCCTTTCTGTATCAATTTTCCCATCTGTGAAATAGTTAACAGAAGTCTAGAAACATGTAATTCTTTAGTGTCTGAAGGGACCTAAGAGATATCTATTCTGCCCTTATTTCCACCTTATGATCCCTGAACAATTACACAGAACAGGAAATCAAAACCTAGAGAGGATGAAGAAACTGAGGCTGTAAAAATTCCTTGTCCAGGGTCATATTGGTTAATAAATGTTTGAGGCAGGATTTGAACTCAGGTCTTCCTGATTCCAAGTCAAGGACTCCATCTGTGCTATCTAGCTGCCTGACATAAGCTTTTTCCTGTGACTTGTTTACATGTAAATTCTTGTAACAGGGACTGATAACTTTGTTGCTTAATTCACTCACAAGAACAATCCTGTCTTACCTCCCTGAAAGATAATAGCCCTGGGATCCTAACCTTCCTAGGAGCCCCAAAGGATGACATTCCATTTGCTCTAAGAATTAGCTTTCAACAGAGGTACACCTCCTTCAGTGTCAAACATTTTGAAGAGCTAATCCTGAATGGAGAGACCTTAAGAAACACGCATTCACCATCCCTCTCCATCCGGACTCTTCTAGCTCTCAGTGACCCTTACAGAAAGCAACCAGCCAAGTATTAGTTTCCTCGGAATTCCATCCAAACAAAGATCTTTCCTCATGTTACCTGCTGGGATAATGTAAGAAACAGGATCATCTGGTTTGGGGACCACCTGAAACTAGAGTTTGTGACTCTTGAAAGAGTTCGAGGTCAAGGTAGGAGATCAGATCAAGGCTTGGAGGACTGTTGAGAGGAATAGAGAAAGGAACAGAAGGAGGCAGGCAGCAAAGTCTTTTCAAGATCAAAATGAATAGTAGCAGCATTCATCTAATCACAATGAGGAGGGCAAGGAAGAACTCTTGGGATAAAAGCCAGGATGAAAGGGTGGCTGGCCTCCCCCTGCAACTGAATAGTTCAATGATGCTGATTAAGAGCTTTTTGGGGGAATCCAGAAAGAGAATTATGCCCTTAAATTCCATTTTCCTCCCTTCTATATATGAAGGTAATTACAGGAATTAGTATGTACACACTTATACATGGACACACAAATATTGATCTATTTCACAGGCAAAAGAGATCCAAGATCTGCATGGCATATGTAAGCTCTTAACACACACACAGGATGGAAATGAAATTGATGAAGATGAAGAGACTAATTATGATAAAAAGGGAAAAAAGAAAATTGGTTTGAATGGAAAGAAATATAAAAAACAAAAATAATAAAAAGTGCATTGGATGTAAAGTGAAAAGATCTGGGTTCAAATTCAGACTGATATTTTCATGTCATCTTGTTGACGTCTCTAAAAATGAGAGGATTAGATCAGATGATATCTAAAGTACCTTTCAGCTTAAAGTTCTATAATCCTCTGAATATATTTTAAATATGGTACTTTTATATAGTTACTTTTTTCAGCAAATTCATATATATATATACAAAAATACATACATACATACACACATACATATATATTTATATATATACATTCACATATATTTATTCCTTCAAAGAAATCTCATTTTAGACCTTCAGTCTGTTTTCAAGAACTGTGTATATCTTGGCTAACACAGTATATGTTATTATACTATATAAATAGCACATATAATCTATGTAGATAGAACACTATATAAGGCTATATAATTACATATATTATCTGATATATAGTTATTAATGGAATGCATTGTATAATTATTAATATGCATTATCTAATATATATATATCACATTACATAGATCACACATATAAATGAACAATTAACAAACAGTGAGTGCCTGCTGAATAATGGAACAAGAAGTGGGATGTAATAGTTAGAGTGCTTGAATTAGAGTTAGGCAAGCCCATATTCTAAGCTTGCCTCACATGCTTACTAGTTGTATGACTCTGGGCAAGATAATTCACCTTCTCTGTGCCTCGGTTTCCTCATCTGTAAAATCAGAGGACTGGGTCTGATGGCTTCTAGGAACCCTTCCATCTCTAAGCCCAAGAGCAGTATTGGATTTTAAGTCAGATAACTTGAATTTAAGTCATGCTATTTATTGTGGGAAGCCAATAAGAGAAATAGTCTCAAATAGATAAAAATCTGAGACTCCTCTTTTGACTCCTTTTCTGATCCACACCTTTCCTTATTGAAAAGCTTTAAGTTCCTACCAAACCAACAGTTAAGAGGTTAACATTCTTCCTCTTTGTTCAGAAATGCAGCCAAGGCTGAAACCTTAGTTTAGGAGAGGCATTTTGCCCCAGAGAAAAGTATTCTCAGACTTAGCTTGCTGATAATCATGCAGTTGAAGGTCCAGCCTGGTTCTTATCTTCACCTTGAAGTTTCTAAGCCTGTATTGTCTATGTTGAAAATGCAGCTCTGCATAGCTGTGGGAAACTTTCCTTGTGCTTTTGGGTGAAAGGAAGTTTGAATTTTCATATATAATAAACTTGTGACTCAATGGCACTTTGGAGAGGAAGCCAATAAGAGAAATAGTCTCAGATAGATAAAAATCTGAGACTCTTCTTTTTGTCTTCCCACAATTTATAATTACTATATGTGTGAACTTGGGCAAGTTATTTAATTTCTCTTGGCCACAGTTTCCTCATTTATATAGTAATGGTATTGGAGTACATAATATCCAACATTCAAAGACTTTTCAAAT
This sequence comes from Gracilinanus agilis, assembly GCF_016433145.1. NCBI lineage: Eukaryota > Metazoa > Chordata > Mammalia > Didelphimorphia > Didelphidae > Gracilinanus > Gracilinanus agilis. The sequence continues at coordinate 103,020,860 of NC_058132.1, forward strand.
GCTGGGCAAATCACTTAACCTTTTTTGCCTCAGTTTCCTCATCTGGAAATGAGCTGAAGAAGGAAATGGCAAACAACTCCAAGTATCTTTGCCAAGAAAACCTCTAATAGGGTTACAAGGAGTCAGACACAACTGAAAAATGACTGAACAATAACCATTATGTGTGTGTGGGTGTGTGCAGGTACGTGCATTTGTGTGCTTATGTGAATCATCAATGAACTTCAGAACTTGAGGAGATCTTAGAGCACCTTTTTCAACCCATATCTGAATAGGAATTCATACTATGACATTTCTAGCAGGAGGCCCTCTCTCTTTTACTTAAGACTTCCAGAAAATGGGAATTCACTACTTACTGAGATCAGAGTTTTAAAGTTTTTCATTACATCAAGATAAAATACAATTTTATGTTACATTGACCCTATACTCTTAGTTTTGACCTCTGGGGCCATGCAGGACAAATTGAAAGCCTTTTCCACATGATAGTTTTTCGAACAGTATAAGACAATGACTTAAAACTAAGTCCCATGATACTGTGAGAGAAGCCCTGGATTATCAATCCAAAGACTCTAGTTCTGTTTCCCATGCTGCTGCTGACTCCCTTTGAGATGTCAGTGCCCATCTGGAGACAGTGTACCCTTATGAACCTCGGTATTTTTATATATAAAACAGAGATAATAGTTCTTCCATAGTATCATTGTAAGGAATATGCTGCGTAAAAATTTTAAGTCTGCAGAGGAGGTGAAAAACAAAAAGAACAGGAACTCTACTCAATTTCATAAGAATAATGGCAACCATTATTCTGAAATAGGAGAGATTGGCCCACTGGAGACATAATGTAAGAAAAAAATGGACTTACTGTTTGTTGAACAGATCACTTCTCAAATCCAATATTCAATTTTGCCATCTGCAAAAAGAAAGATAATCACATTTAGTGCTTGAGATTCTCAGAATAGAGTACAACAGAGAAATTAAAAAAAAAACAACAGTAGACAAGTAAAGTATTAAACCTGATGCTGGGGTAGCTACAAAGTTGATACTGATGCTTTCCTTCAAGGTGCATATTGTCTAAATGCACTCAAAGAGCCAATATAACAGTGAAGAAAATTAAAAAAAAAGAAAATATATTAGTGAATCTTGGTTTTGATTACTCGGAACCAGATCATTTTACTTTATTTCAATAATAATTTTTTATTCAATGTTCCTGGCAAATGATTATCCAACTTTTAGTGAAAAGATCTAATGATCAGAAACCTATACCTTTAGGGGTAGTCCATTCATTTTTTGACAAGTTACTAATTTTAGGATGTTTTTTTTTCTTTGTTTCTTTCTTTCCTTATTTCAAGCCTAAATCTGATTCTTGGAGACTTGCATCTAATTGTTCTGGTCTAGCTCTTTAGGGCGAAGTAGAGCAAATCTCATCCTTCTTCCACAAAACAATTCTGGTATTTTAACACAGCTATCATGCCCATCCCAAGTTGTGTTTTTTCTAGGTTAAAGACTTTCCATTTCTTTCTTTTGTTAACATTACCTTTTGTCTTAGAATTGATACTGGTGCATTGATTCCAAGGCAGAAGAATGATAAGAGTTAGGCAATGGGGATTAAGTGACTTGCCTAGAGTCTCCCCCCTAGGAAGTACCTGATTTGAAGTAAGGACTTTCCATCTCTTAGACCTGGCCCTTTGGCCACTGAGCTATGTAGCTGACCCTCCTACCTTTAAATATTAAAGTAGATCTATCAAGATGGACGCAGTGGAGAGAAAGATCATATCAGATACTAAAAGAGGTTTTCTTAGAATTTTGTTCTAATTGTACTATGCTTCCATTTTCTGTCTTTTGGTTTTAAACTAGTTACTATGAATTTTTATGGTGATATTACAAACTGACTAAAATTCCTATAGAAATAGTTCATGTTTTCTATCTGTTTAAAGGCTCCTATGTATAGCCTAAGCCTGAGATCATTCACCACTCCAAAATCATAAGACCCCACTGCTTTTCTCATCCCTCCCTCTGACAATGCTGGGTGGCTCTGAATGAAGTAAATGAATTGGTATAGTTGGTTGGCAAGGTGTTTTAGCTATTATCAACCATCTGTTTTTAGCAAGCTTGTTTAGGGGCCCAGATTTTTATTAAAATAAAAAAAAACATGTAGTATTTTTACAAGTTCATTCATTCCTTCACTTATCAAAGGACTTAAAGATGGTAGAGATTTTCAGATTTATCTTTAACCCTTTCATTTTATGGTTTTAATTTAACTTCCTTTCTAAAACCTAACTGATCCTCCCCTTCCTTTCTCTCACCTTAAGAAAGTATCTTTCCTTATCCAAACTTAACAGAGAATTTTGCTTATGCTTCTCTTACATAGTTATACTTTGTTTGGAGTTAGAGTCTTTTGGGTATATTTCACATACTTTTACCCTTCTCCTGTCCCAGTTTGTTAGCTCAAGGTGGCCAAGCACCGTCTTTATTTGCCCACCTAACATCCAACACAGTGCATTACTGACAGTAGGAAACTTTATGCCTACTTTTTGAATTGCGTTGAAAAAAAAAAACTTTCGAGGAGACATCTCAAGTCAGATTCTAAAGGTAAAGAAAGGAGGTTAACTACAAAAGGGTCAAGTGGGCTATTATATTGACAGAAGGATAAATGCATTGGCTCACAACAAGGAACAATAATAACTTAGGTGTAAAGAAGTCAGAGAAACATAGGAAGAATTATGCAAACTGATGTAGAATACTGCAAAGGCTGTCAGTTGTAGGTTGGTTTTGTCTGACTGTTTTTCTTTATGTCTAACCGTTACAAGGGAGAATTCTGTGAGGGTAGATAAAGGTATCCTGGGAAATATCCAAATAAAACTTTTTAAAATTTTGGTTTTTTATTATATACTTAACCTCTACCATCAACAACAAAAAATTTAACTAAACAAGTACATAAAAATTTTGTGCAAAACAAACTCCATATTGTTTATAATTTATTTAAAATATATAAATTATATGTGTGTGTATTAATATAAACATCCTCTGCTTTTGAGTTCCCTTTGGCTTTGTTTTACTTATATACTTTTTTCTCTTGATTTCGTGGCCGTAATTTTAAAAATTTAATCATAGTATGCCTTTTTTATCTTTTCTTCTCTTTTAGTTTCTTCATATATTTCCATAATTTTCTTTATATTTCTTATATTTGTCATTTCTAATGACACAATACAATCTGTTACATTCAAATATCACAGTTTTTTAGCCATTTCTTCTATTCATTGCATTTGTATTAATTTCCAGGCATTTTGTCATTATAGCCAAAGCTTTAATGAATATTTTCATATATAATGATTTTCACTCTTTCAATAATGCCATTAGGGCCTAATCCTAGTAATGAGACCCTAGGTCAATGAACATAAATAACTTTATAGCTCTTAGTATATATTTTTATCTTGTTTTCTAAAATAAGCAATTCATGGTTGCTCTTGCAATGTAATATTAGGCCTGTTTCTCCATGTTCTTATCAGCATTTAATTTGATCACTTTAACCCATCTCAATTAATATATATTACCATGACTATATTTAGCTAGATTATTCCCTAGGCACCAGAGACAATCTGTTGCCAGGACCATATTATTTCCAAAATCAAGTCTTTCCATATTTTTCATACTCAGTGGAACTTTTGTTCCAATGCCAAAACCCCTCGGGAATGCAGGATTACCTCCATAACATGATGAGTGTGAAAGTAATACTTTTGCAGAATATTTATGCTCTCTAAACCATTGTTGTCCTTCCAGAAACTATATTTGGATTATGGGTATGTTCAGGTTTAAAACTATTACTAAACTCATGCAGGTGTGTGTGGGCTTTCCAGATATCTATCATATTTAACTTATCTAAGATTCTATTCATCTCTTTGACTTCTTTCTTAGTTATTTTTGGTAAGATTTATTTAGTTCTGAGAGGAAAAAATTAAAGTTCTCTGCTATTATTATTTTGTTATCTATTTCCATCTGTATCTCATTTAATTTTTCTTTTAGAAATCTGGATGCTATAAGACTTAGTGCATACAGGTTCAATATTGATAATGATTCATCATCCATAGTACCCTCCCAAACATAATATATTTACCCTCTTTATCCCTTCCAATTATATCCATTTTAGCCCCAACTCTATCAAGAGATCATGACTTCCCACCCCTGCTTTCTCTGGATCAGGTGAGGTATAGTATATTCTACTCCAGCTCCTCACCTTCACTATGTGTGTCTCTCATTTTCAGTGTGTTTCTTGTAAACAATAAATAGTCACATCCTGATTCTTGATCCTTTCTGCTATCCATTTTCTTCCCATGGGTGAATTCATCCCATTATACTCTATGTCATATAGTTACTAGCTGGGCATTTTCATCTACTCCCTTCCTCCACACTTTTTTCCTTCTTTTCCTTTCTATCATACCCCTTCTCAGATGTCCAATTCCCTTTAACCAATACATTTCCAATTCACACCCCTTCCTCCAAATCCTCTTTTGTTCTCTCCCTTGACCCTCCTTTTACCAAATTGATCCATCTTTCCAAAGGTCCCTCCCTTCCCCCTTACATTTTAATTCTTATTTTAACTACCTTTCCCAAAAATTCTTTCCTTATCCCTATAACTGTGCCATTCTATTTGTTGATATGAATTAGATTTTAAAAATCTCTCCCCTATCTTATCCTGAGTCCCTCCTTGCCCTCTTGCTTTATCCCCCTCCATTTTGATATGCATTCCTTTCTCTAGTCCCTCCTTTATTCCATCTCCCTTCCCTCCAGTTTCTCTGAATATTAAGAACATTTTTACCCTTCTAATAGTGCATGCTGCTGTCTCTTTATCCCAGGTTTGATGAGAGTAGTGTTCTAGTACTACTAACCCTCCTTCCCCTTCTCCTATTCTGTGGTAGGTCTTCCACTCATTCCTCCTCTATATGGGATAGCCATTCTACTCTGCATATTGTTGACCTATTCCCCTATCATTTCAGCTGATTTCCATTATATTTACCTCAACCTCTTCCATTCATTCATGCCCCTTCTAAATACCTAAGAAATGATATCATTCCCAGGGGCCATAGATGACATTTTCCCATATAAGAATCAAACAATTTGACCTTTTGGGCTGCTTATGTTTAATCTTTCATTGCCTTTGTAAGTTTTTTACAGATCAAATTTTCTGCTGAGTTCTGGGTTTTCCCTTAGGAATAGTTGAAACTATTCATTGAATATCCATTTTTTTCACCTTTTATAATTATGCTCATCCTTCCTGGATATGTTATTTGTGGTCGTAAGCCCAGTTCTTTTGCCCTATTAAATGGTGTGTTCCATGTCCTGTATTCTTAAAATGTGTGGCTGCTAAGTTGTGTTATTCTTACTGTAGCTCCACAGTATTTAAATTGTTTTTTCCCCTTGTTGCATGTAGTATTTTCTTCTTAACCTAGGAACTACAGAACTTAGTAATGATGTTCCTGGGTGTTTTCATCTTGGGGTCTCTTTGAGATGGTGAATGGTGGATTATTTTAAATTTCTAGAATTTTGGGGCAGTTTTCTTTGATGATTTCTTGAAGTATGGCGTATAAACTTTTTTATCATAACTTTACAGGTATCTAACTATTCTCATATTGTCTCTCCTTGATCTATTTTCCAGGTTAGTTTTTTGTGATGAAATGTTTTATATTCTTCTCTATTATTTAATTCTTTTGATTTTGCTGAATTATTTCTTATTGTATTAGGAAATAATTAGTTTCCCCTTGTCTAATGATAGTTCCCAATATATTATTTTTTTTCTGTGAGTTTCTGGATCTCTTTTTCCATTTGGGTGATCTTTCTTTTACAATTTTCTTTCATTGCTCTTATTTTTTTCTAGTTTTTCCTCGATCTCTCTCCCATTTTATTTTTGAGGTCTTTTGAAAACTCTTCCAAAAGCTCTTTTTGGGCTTGTGGCTATTTATTGCATTTCTTTGCTATTTTTGAATTAGATATTTTCAGTTCACTGTCCTCTCAGTTTGAACTTAGGTCTTCTATATCCCCATAATAGATATCAATAGTTGGTTTCTTTCTCTTTTGCTTACTAATTTTTATATATTTATTTTTTAAAATCTTAGTGGCCAGAACAAAATATTTAATTATTGGCTCTTTACTGAACTACCAGGGTTCTTTTCTGCTAGGCACTGTTACCTGCGGTTTCAGGATTTTATTTGTGTGTTTGTTTTTATCTGGGTTCTATTTAGTTATTCCAGATTTTATTGTCCAGGGTTTTATGTAATCCCAGGTCCTCTGCTCAAGCCCCAGTCAGTGACTGACTTCAGATGTTCTAACCAGAGCCCATAGGCTGTTCTGTCACTACTACTGCAAGAAGCCAGTCTGCCTTGCCCTCTGGCAGCAACCAAAGAGGTCATTCTCTCAGCAGTGACCATGGCTGACAAGGTTCCAGTCCCTCAGCAACCACACTCTCTGGTGTGTGCTCCTTCCTCACTCCTCCTCTCCCATTGCTGCAGCCCAGGACAGAACAGAAATCCAGTCTGACTTCCTTGGGCCTCCAAAGTCCCTCATTACAGGCAACAAGACTTGCACTCTTGAACTCAGCTGCCCAAAGACTTTGTGGAATCCACTCCCTTAATTCCCAGTTGTGGGCCAGTGGAGGTCTCCAAAGCAGACGTAGCTGCTCCCAGGGCCTCTAGCTGAGGATTCCAGTGGTATTCTTAGGGATGCTGGCTCTGGGGATCAATGAGCAAGGAGAGGTTACCAATCCTTGCCCCAGAGTTTACCTAGCTGATTCCATTCTGTTTGCTCTAAGGACTGAGGCCAGGGAAGTCAGAAACTTTCCTACCTAGTTTTCCCAGGCTGTTTGATTTCACTTTTTGCCTCCTGTCTGTTTTGCTATTTTTAGCAGGGTATTAGATGGATGAGAAAGTTTCATACCTTACTCTGCCATCTTCTCATAATGTGTCATATCAAGAACACTTTTAAAAAGCATACCTATGGTGCTTTATAATTTATAAAAATATTTCTTAAGAGCAACCTTGCATTTTTAGCCCTTTTTTTAAAACTCTTACCTTCCATCTTGGAGTCAATACTGTATATTGGCTCCAAGGCAGAAGTGTGGTAAGGGTAGGCAATGGGGATCAAGTGACTTGCCCAGGGTCACACAGCTAGGAAGTGTCTGAGACCAGATTTGAACTTAGGACCTTCCATCTCTAGGCCTGGTTCTCAATCCACTGAGCTAACCAGCTGCCCCCATTTTTAGCCCTCTTAGAGATGAGGAAGTTGAAGCTTAGAAAGGCAAAGACACCTATCCAGAATTACATGACAATTAAATGGAAGAGCTATTTGTCTAGACCTAAGGGAGACAGACTATTAGTAGCAGGAGCCATCTCTCAGCCACAGTGCCATGATGACTGCCTCTGTCCCTGTACATACCTTCCACCCTCCGCTGTACATACCCTCTTCCCTCATGCCACAATCAGAAGAGAGATGAGAACAGCTGATGTTGGAAGGATAAAACACAAATAAAGCTCATTTCTACTTTTCTACCTCTTCTCCCTACCAAAGACACACTGAAAAAAACAAACAGCCATCATTCCAATAATTAAAAGTTGACTGTCGACTTAGTGTTTCTGCCAAAATATTCCTGCCTTTATTACTCATATAAGCTTTTTTTAAAATTTTGTTTTATTTTGCTTTACTCAATCTTTGCTCTGCCAATGGAATCTAATATAAGTCTCAGAGTTGGAAGACACTTGAAATCATCTAGTTGAGGCCTCTCATTTTACCAGTGAAGTAATGGACAACTAGGAGAATATAAAGTCACAGGTAGAAAATGGCAGCCCTTGTGTTTAAAAAGTACTGAGATATTAATTCATCTCATAAGCATTTATAAAACAATGATAACATGTGAGACCCTGGGCTTGGTTTAAGGGATATATAATTGAGAAAACCTTAGTCCTTGCCCTGTAGGAGACAGTCCTTTTTGCTTCCTAGGGTGACATATTAGTAAGGCTCATCAATTTGCTCAGTGAGACACAGTGTTTGTAAATGTGTCCTTCAAGATTAAAAAAGATGTGTCAATGAGGAAGATTTCATGAGTAAAATAGCTATTTTGATAGTACCCTCAGATATTGTATCTCAGATCCTATGAGGACTCTGAAATCTCAATTCTGGTCCTTGTTTTTTGCTGCTTCCATTTTGGGCCTTTAGATTTTGGCATTCATGAAGAATAATGGCTTTTATATCAGCCTGGCATCTGCTTTACATTAATTTGGGTCTGGATCTGGACCCCGCCACCTCATCTTGTAGAAAGAAGGGAACTTTCCCCAGATCTACCCAATAATGGCATATCTCATCTCTGCCCCTGGGAGACATGATATTCAAACTTTTAGACTCTAAGTTAGTTGAGGGCAGGGCCTGGGTTTTGATCTAATCTTAATGACTCTCATTGGGCCTAGCACAGTGCTCTGGACACAAAAGGCATTTCATAAATATTTGTAGAATGAAAGAATGTGGAATTGGGGATCTTTCTCTTAATACATGCTAAGCCTCCTGCACTCTGTGCCAGATGTCTGAGCAGCTATTATTTTTCTCCTGGGACCAGCATTCAGTAGTTTCCAGCATCATCAGAATTGGTTCTGATTTTTTTCCCCCAGGCTGGCCTCCTGCTGCCTATGAAGGGCTCTAACAGATGTTCATTTTTCTTTCCTCCTTTATATTACATGGACAAAGTATAGATGTATGACTGAGTGGATAGACATATAGATGGATGGACCAATGGACAGACAGAAAAACAAATAGAGATTGATAGAATGATAGATAGATAGATAGATAGATAGATAGATAGATAGATAATGGATGGATAGATAGATGATTGATAGATGAGAGACAGAGATAGACAGATAGATAGACAGATAGATAGATAGATAGATAGATAGATAGATAGATAGATAGATAGATAGAAAGATGATGGACAGATGATAGATGAGAGATAGATGAGAGATAGAGACAGACAGAGATAAAGATAGATAGATGATAGATGATAGAGATAGATAGATAGATAGATGATGGAATAGAAAGATGATAGATGATAAGAGAGACAGAGATAGATAGATAATAGATGATAGAGAGAGATAGAGATAGAGATATAGATAGACAGACAGATAGATAGAAAGAAAGATAGATAAACAGATTTGATAGAGTCTAGATCTTTGGATTTGTTGATAAAGGGAAATATCTTATAGGAAACTACCAATATAGATTAACAACTTCCCCATCACTTAGCCTTAGAGCTGCCTAGTACCCTGAGAGGTTAGGTGATTCATCAAAGGTCACTAAGACTGTATATGTCAATCTTTCTGACATCAAGATGGGCTCTCTAAATCTCTAGCCCCCTACTAACTTGCTTTTCAATATGTGTGTGTGCATATATATCTATGTGTATGAAGACACTTGTCTAGACTCCATCATGGTAGAGAGTAAAGAGGAAAGGGCTGGAATTTTAGTTCCAGTTTTGTAATAATACACTCATCATAGGACCTCAGACAAATATGTTACTTCTGTGGTGGTCAGTTCTTTCTTCTGTAAAATGAGGTAATTAGATTTAGTAACCTTCGAGACCTCTTCCAGATCTAACATTCTAGGTTGTAAGGTCTGTCACACTTTGAAAATGTTACGGTGTCAAGTCTGACATTCTATGGTCTAAGATCTTAGATCTCAGAATATTCCTTCATTTGATATTAGAACATCAAACAAGCAGTAGGGATCCAAGAGATCAGAGCTCCAACCATAAGCCCATAGCCTTAGATTGGACTTTGAAAATTTAACCATGATTTGGCCAGGTCAAAGGTAAGATCCCCAAGAGCTGACCAAGCAATCTTAATCTCTGAACCCTTTGTTTAAAGCCTCTCCTACCAGCAGGTAGGGAACTCGTCATCCACAGGACACTCTACATTAAGTTTATTTCATGGCAAGAAGTCTCTCGGTGTTACACGATAGAGGTAACTGTGATTTTTATTATTTGTTTAACAACATGGAACCTCCCATAAAAAGCTGGAACTCACTGACTGATATGGTCACTCCTATGCCACGAATCCCACCAATATCAGAAGAGAACATTCAAAAAGAGCTCTCCATCAGGAGCCAGAAGGCCAGGGTTCACATCCCAATTCCATCACTTACTGAGGAGGGGCCCTCAGCCAAGTCCCCTTCCCCTCCGAGTCTCTGTTTATTACCTATAAAATTAGGATAATAACATTCACTACTTTGCAGGCTCTTGCCAAAAAAAGTGCTTTATCAGCTGCAAAATGTTACATAAAAGGGATCAATTGTTACCTCAGGGAAGGGATTTCTCCTTTTTTTTTCCCTAAAGTGCCAACCTCCCCTTAAGTCCAGTTCTGATTTATCACCAGGCTTTGGCACCGGCCTGAATTCTCCAAGGCTGTAGTAGGGCCTTCCAAGGCAGAAAGCCTTCAAGCAAGGGTTTGAATGGAGGCATGTCTGCTGCCCCAAGCCAGCCCATTGAGTTTCTTCACCAAAGGGGGTTCTGAACTAGAAGAAATAAAAGGTTTTTCTCCTGACATAGTAACTCATGAACACCAATCAGCCCGCAGTCTATGTGCTGTGCACTCAACTAAGTACTAAAGATATCAAGAAAGGTAAAAATCAATCCCTCCTCTCAAGAAACTTATAGTATAATAGCAGAGACTACATGCAAAGAAGATACACGTAGGATAAAATGGACTTTAGGGAAGACTGATACCAAGGACCTGGATTCAGACACCACTTCTGCTGATTTATTACCCATGGGTCTTTTGGCAAGTCACAGGTTCTCTGGGCTTCAGGTTTTGAATCTTGAAAACAAGGGGGTTAGACAAGATGGTTGTTTTTTTTTAAGGCTTCTTCTGACTCTCAATTTGAGATTCTGTACAGTTAGGATATGACTACATCCTTCCATAATTTTGGAAGATTTACATAGCTTTTATACCCTTTTGTGTTAGGCAATACAAATGGTGAGCATGATACTACCACCAGCACTACCACTATGACAATGACAACTAAGACGACTAATACAACTATTACTGCTGCCGCTACTGCTGCTAGCTAGCATTTATATATTTCTTCAAAGGTTTTCAAAGTACTTTACATGTTATCTCAGTTGACTTTTACAATGACCCTGTCAGGCAGGTGCTCTTATTTTCCCTATTTTACAGATGAGGAAACTGAGGCCCAGAAAACATGATATTTCTGTTCATATTTTATAGACAAAGAAACTAAGAATTAGAATCATGAAGTGATTTGTCTAGGATCATATACCTAGTAAATGTCAAGGTTAGGATTAAAATTAAGCTTTCCCATCAATTAATCCACTGTTCTTTCTACCACATCCCAGGGTCCTTTCTCAAAAGAAAACACTTTTTTCCTCCTCAATCTTGTGACCAACACCTCTTCTCTCTTTCTCTCTCTTGTTCCTTTTACTCTTTTTTTCCTCCCCTCTCTTCTTCTCTCCTGTCCTGTCCTGTCTTCTCCTCTCCTCTCTTTTCCTCCCCTCTCTTCCTATCCCCTCTCCACTCCTCCCCTCCCCTCCCCTTTCCTCTCCTCTCTCCTCTTCTCTCTTTTCCTCCCCTCTCATCTCCTATTACCTCTCCTCTCCTCTCTTCTTCTCTCCACTCCTTCCCTCCCCTCTCTACTCTTCCTCTTCCCTCCCCTCTCCTTTTTTCTCCCCTCTCCCCTCTCCCCTCCTCTCTTTCCTCTCCCCTTTCCTTTCCTCTCCTGTTTTTTTCCTTCTCTTCTTTCCCTCTTTGCCTCCCTCTTGGAACTCCTTCCAATATAAACAGCCAGGCTTAGGAGAATGACACCAAACTCCATTCAAGGGGCTGCTATTCACGGTGTGCCAGACACCCCACAGTACACTGGCGGCCGATGTGTTCATTTACAAAATAGGCCATGCCTTTTTGCCATATCCCAGGCTGCACTTGAAGAGGTTCCTCTCTGGACTTGAGAGCAAAGACACGAGCCAGGTTTATTTCTTTGGGACCCAGTGAGCCAGGGGCTGGCCTCTAAGCCCATGAAGCAGTGCCAGGCATGCTCTAAGAAGCTCTCTGTCCTTGTGCCCCTGTGAAGCAGATTCACAGTGAAGCAAGCCTCTTGACCTGAATCAGTAATGGACATTTCTGACTGCTGCTCTACAAAGCCTCCTTCATGGCATCCAATGATAGTACAGGAGAAAGAGCCCTTGATTGCAGCATTGGCAGACTTCAGTTTCAGTCTTAGCTTTGCCACCTACTCCCTATATGGGAAGGTCACTTAATAATTCCTCTTTGAACCTTAGCTTCCTCATCTGTAAAAAGGGGATAAAAGGGGCAGCTGGGTGGCTCAAATCTGTCCTCAGACACTTCCTAGCTGGGTGACCCTGGGCAAGTCACTTGACCCCCATTGCCCACCCTTACCAATCTTCCACCTATGAGACAAAGGGTTTAAAAAAAGGGGGGGGGGATAAAAAAGCATAATCCATATGACTGGAAAACTTTCTTCAAAACAATCCTAGAGGTAGGTGATATAGAGACCAATAATACCCATTTTAGAGATGAGGAAACTGGAGTCTAAGAAGGTTGTGTGACTTGCCAATGATCCTGGCGAGCAAGTAGTAGAGCAAAGATTTGAACCTAGATACCAATCTAGCCCTACATTGTTGTATCTAATACAACTCCATAAGGCTGAGAGTGAAAAATGCTTGCAGACCATAAGAAAATCCATGCCAGCTTAGTATTGATATAAACCACAAGCCAGGTGTAACTCTAGGCAGGGTAGCCTTTACATGGTCCCAGGGTTCTAGAGTTGGAAGGGTCTGTCTATGGAGGCTTTGCTATGGTAAAAAAAACAATGAGCCAATAAGAATTGAGTGGTACCCACTTTGGATCAGGAATTGTGCAAGCTGCCGGGAGCCATCAAGAGAGGCCAGAAAACAGTCCCTGCCTCAAGGAGCTCACAGTCCAATGGGGAAGACATAGGAATAGCCAGGAGCATACAAGATCTATAAAATGGAAACAGGGGGGAATCTCAAAGGGAAGGCACTGTGGGTTTGGGGGAGATGGCCATGGCAAAGATGGTGCTGGGAAGGAAGGAAACCTCTCCTACTTAAGAGAAATAGGAATGGAGGCTAAAAGGAAGCCAGGCAAAGCCAGGATGTGAAAGTGAGGAGAGAAGGCATAGAGCCAGGAGACAGAGGGGATGTGGGAGGAATAGTCAGAAGGCCAGGGTTGCTCGTAGAGAGGCCTACAGTGTCAAAAGACTAGAATGGCAGAGGGGAAGGGCAGGCTCTGAAAGGCTTTAAAGCAGGAGTTTATATTTGATTCTATAGGCAATAGGAAGCCACCAGAGTTTAGGTCTAGACACTGGGGAGAAAAAAGACAAGAATGAGATAATTCTTGCCTTTAAGGAACCTACTGAGTATAATGTCACTTACAACTCTATGCCCTATGATTAATGTAAAGATGAAGATGAGGGCAACTGGGTGGCTCAGTGAATTGAGAATCAGGCCTAGAGATGGAAGGTCCTGGGTTCAAATCTGGCCTCAGACACTTTCTCTCTGTGTGACCCTGGGCAAGTCACTTAACCCCCATTGCCTAGCCCTTACTGCTCTTCTGCCTTGGAACTAACAAATTAAGGTGGAAGGTTAAGTGTTTAAAAAAAAAAAGGAATGAAGATGATTACGATATCACAAAAAAATTAATTCATTCTCTTTCCCTGAATTAAGGTAGGAAATTCAGAGGGTATGGGCTAGATTTCCATGTACTTCAAATTCCCTGCAGGATTCTATTGCATGTTCTCTGAGACAAAACATCATCGTTGACTTGCCAAGGAACACAAAAGAAAAGCAGTACTGGAAAGAAATTTAAGTGGGGGCAGGTCAGAGTGGAGTATTTTAGAATTTCCAGTTCAAAGGAAATTATGGCTCCCTTCTTGACTCTGAGAACTGGGTCAGACCGTCCCTAGTGAAAGGAGGACAGAGGGAGAGGGAACAAAACCGAGAAGCTGGAGTGGCTTTACGGCGCCACATGTCTGAGTTTTGGAAGGTAAGAGGCTTCCGTGGAATTGTAGAAGGGAGACTGTTGTCCCGTGGAGGCATGAGGCTGGAGGAAATCGGTCCCTTGTAACCCCGTCCTGGCTGCATCCCCAGGCTGCTCCCAAAGCACTAGCTCCCTTAAACTTCAGCAGAGAAGTAGGGCTGATGGACCTGAGTGTCAATGACTCAGCAGGGATATGATAGAAGTGGTCCTGAAGCTTCTCCAACTCCCCGGCAGGGGCAAATACCAGGCTGCTGATGCCACCGGTTCCCTGGGCTGACTTACTGACCAGGGGAGGAGAGGGCAGCTATACTGAGGGATTCATACTCCAGGATCCCAGAAACTCACATCTGGGGAACACGAAACCTTCTCCTGAATAACATTTTGCTTGAGCATAAATGACCAGAGCAGGGAAAATGTAACCCTCAGTAGTTGCTTTAGTGAAGAAATAACTATGTAGAGAAAGGATGCTATACTGCTCTTAAAATGAGAATAATTAAATAGACTAAAGTGCTTAGGTTCTTTTATTTAAGTGGCAGGCCATGGGCTTATTATTGGTGACATGCTGCTTAAAAAATAATTAAGTGTTGGGCACGTTTTCCACTCCCCACCCCAATCTAAAGGAAATCTGACTGCTGCAGTGCATGGTGGGCATGTTCCCTATGGCAACCCAGTCTCCCAGAAAGGAAACACCTGCCTAGAAAAACGGGCAAAGCAACATTTTGTTGTTGGGAAGCTGCCTGGTTTTATTAATAAACTCATACCGTGTACATGGCACATTGAGGTAAACAGAGACTTTTCCAGGGTGGATAAAGCTGGCAACTCCAGCAGATGAACAAAATAACCTTCTAAATATAAATACCAAGATAAACAGTGACATATATACCTCCGCGTACTGATTCACAGGGACAATATGCAACTGAATGATAGAATGGTATAGAGTCAAAGCTAGAAGGACCTTAGAACATGGATTGAAAGAGATGGTTGGGAACTAAGAACATAACGTGTTGGAGCCGCAAGGAACTTTCATAAATGGAGTGTCATGATAGAATGGAAAAATATGAGAGTTAGAAATAGTTCTTAGAGAATGGATTGTAAGAACAATAAGGACTTTATGCATAGGATACCTACTTTATAATATATCTTTATTATAGGAAGACATAGAGGCCCTTAGGACACAGATGATGTGATCTGGAAGGAGCCTTAGAACAGAAAATGTCAGAGATGGGCTAGAACTCAGAACATGAAAAGTCACAATGACAAGAATCTTTAGGATAGAGTGGCAAGGATTAGGGAGAACTTAAGACAGAATGTTACAACACAGGGCACAGAATGTCAGAGTTTGAAGGAAACTCTATATGTAGACACAAAACCCAAAATATCGAAGTTGAAAGAGAGTTTGGAATATGAACTCCTAGAAGCGTAAGGGATTTTAGAATACAAAATATAGACTGGAAGCCAGGGAAGAAGGATCCTAGGGACTTTGAATATTAAGAGACAGAATGGTAGAGATGGGTTGAACCTTAGAATAAAGAATATCAGATTTGGAAGTGATGTTTGTTTACTTTCTAGTGAGTCTAACCACCACAATTTACAGATGGAGAAACTGAGACCCAGAGAAGGTAAGTGACTTTCCCCAAGATCAGAATGATTAATTGATCACTTGCTCTAAGTTGCTGGATGACCTTGATAAAAATCTTTTCCTTCTTGTGGCTTCAGTTTCCTTATTTGAAAATGATCACAATACATGGCAGGGACAGAAGTATAAAGAGTGGTCTATATTTTGAAGAAAAAAACAAGGTACAAGGAATGGAGACAATGGAGTCAGGAGCAACTGCATTCAAGGTCGCTACTTACTTGAACTAACTTAATTTTTAAGTGAGGGACTATATAAGTACACATATGAGTAGAAGGAGTTTGTTTTCACACCTGGATTATCTCATTCTTATGAAGTCACAGGTCCAAACCCCAAAGAAAAAGCTGTGAGTACGAAGGGAGGAGATCGGTGTGCACTTTCTAAAGGTGAAATTTTAGTGCGTCATGGAATCATACATAGCTTCATAGGAAGGAAACCTACATTTATTAAGTATCCACTATTTACCAGGCACTGTGCTAATGGTTTATATATTATATAATAAAGATAATATAAATACTATTTAATTTGATTTTCACAACAGCACTGTTGGTATTATTATTGCCACATCACAATTTGAGGAAATTGAGGCGAATAGAGGTTACATGACTTGTCCAAGATCACACAGCTAGTAATTGTTGGAAGCTGAATATAAACTTAAGTCCTCCCTCATTCAAGGCCTGGGGGTTCTATTCCTTGCACCACCTAGATGGCTTCTAGGATCAAAGATATATAACTAGAAAGGACCCCATGGGTCCAATCTGGAAAAGAAAAGAAAAATCAGTGTCACCTCCTTCTCAAGATAATGCACTAAGAAGATTCACAAGTCAGAGATTAAATGACCCAAGAATTGGCAGAGGGAGAGATGAGATCAATAAATACAACATCCTTCCCAAACATGAGAGTAGAAAATTACATTTTTTTCTTCTCTAATTCCCTCTTATGGCTTAGATTGGAAGTGATGTTCCAATTTGCTGTGTTATCCCAAATCCTTCCTGAGCATAGAATCAAAAGCTTGCTTTTCCATTGGTCAGATAGGATTTTCCATCCTTGGCACTCTCCCAGGTTTCAGGCACTTACCACATGCTCTTCTGAGTTACAGCTTTGGGCATCCTTTTTTTATCTCCCCAACTAGATTGCAGCTCATTGGGGGCTCTCCCAGGACCCAGTCTTGTTTATCAGCCTCTTTGCCCTCCGTGTGCTAAGCTGTAAATGTTTATGGTAACTGTGGGAACCACACATGGCTTGGAGCCAAAAGATAGGAATTTTAGCCCAGGCTTGTTGCATACTGACTATATGCCATTTAGAAGGAAATTGTGGGGGCAGGTAGATCCTCAGTGGATAGAGAGCCAGACTTGGACACAGGGAAGTCCTGGGTATAAATCTGCTCTCAGGTACTTCCTACCTGTGTGACCTTGGGCAAGTCACTTAATCCAATAGACTAGCTCGTAACTACTCTTCAGTCTTGGAATCATTATTGATTCCAAGACAGAAGGTAAAGGTTAAAAAAAGAAGAAGGAAATGGCAACAAGGAAATCTTATCCTTAGTCTCAAATCTTTAGTAAATGAAGTAGGAGAAGGAAGAAGAATGATACGGGCATTGATGGAGGTCACCACTTAAAAAAAACAAACTCCCAAACAAAAACATAACCCTAAATCCTCTTGGAAGCTTATTCTATGCATTTACTCTCTCTATTTTATACCCTGCTTCAGAGCTGATGGAACCCCAAGCTGGCTAACTTTCTAAGGGGCAGTTATAAAGCAGAAGGCAATGGTTTGGGCCAGGTAGCTAAAAGTATTCCCATTTTTCCAACCTATCTCGATTTCCAATGTGCCACATGCTCCAACAACTATCTCCTCCCCACAGGTTGGGGAATAACAACCACCACCTACAGCAAAACTATTAGTAACAATAATAATTGTTAGCATTTGTGTTTGCAAAGTGCTTTATGAATATCTCATGGGATCTCACAGGCATTCCGGGACCAACAGCCCTAGGAGGTAGGTACTATTTTTGTCTTCATCTTACCGAATGAATCTTTGCTGTGAGATCAGTGTTATAATTCCCATTTCAGCTCAGGGAACTTGAGGGATTTTCTCTTTAGTCACACAGAAAACAACAATCACAGGTGGGCCTGGAATCTAGGCTTCCTGACACCCAATCTGACACTTACCAATATCCCATGACTCCGCTAATAAATAGAAGGGCTGTGATTCAAGCCCAAGTCTTCTATCTCCAAATCTTTAGGAGAGTTCATAAAACCATTTGTTATTATTGTTGTCATTCAGTGATTTCAGTTGTGCCAGATTCTCCATGATCCCATTTGGGATTTTCTTTTCTTATTTTTTAAAATTTCATTTAATTTATTAAGAAAGATAATTTTTTCATGATTACATGATCATGTTATTTTCTTCCCCAACTTGGGATTTCATTGACAAAGATATCGGAGTGGTTTGCCAATTCCTTCTCCATACTATCTTAGAATTGGAAGGAACCTCAGAGACTACCTAATCCAATCCAGAGCTCCAAAGATTTCTCTTAAATGGAAACTTTGCTGTTCTTCACTGAAATACCCAGGGAGTCTTATGAATAAGGGAACTCCAGCATTTGTCCACAGTTTTGGGGTATGTCATTGTATCTTAGTGGGTCAACTGGAGTATCTCTTTTGAACTCTGTCCTTTAAGGGCTGAGTCTTGTAAGTCTTATTTTATCTCTGTGTTTCTGGGAGAATAAAGAAATCTTGGGCAAAGACTCACTGATATATATCTAATTAGGGACACTGATTTTGTATATGCCTACTTAGGGCCACTGTGAAGAGTGAATCAAACTCTCTTTGTCTATCATTAGCAATTTTTAAGTTAATCAATCAAAAACTTAAGTACCCCTACTCAGTACCTTACCAGGCACTAAGTACGAGAGTTCACAAGTCACTTGCTAGAGTGGATCACAGCTCCAGAGGCCACTGGGCAATGCTAGGCAAATTTAAAGACTACAATTGGTTCCCATAAAGTGGGAAAAGGACAGGAAGTGACGTGGAAAAAGGACTATAAAGTCCTGAACTTTCTGTCCAAGGGGTCTTCTTGAGACTTCTCCTTTGGAGTTCTTCTTTGGAGTCTCTGCTCCTTGGATCTTCTCCTTTGGAATTCTTCTTAGGAGGATGGATCCTTGGGACTTTTGGACTTTGACTTCAACTTGGAACTTTGGGCCTTTTGACTGGATTTTTCGGCTTTGGTACTTCGACTTTCTGCTTCGGAGCTTCTTGGAGTTGAGGACTTTCTTGTTGGGTTCATTACTGCCTCATGAGGGTTTTTCTACATTGGGACCTTGCCTAGAAACTGCCTGACTTGCAGGTGAGTGACTAGGATTCTCACATGAAGATTGGAACTCTGTCGGGTAGCAAGCTTCATTTCACCGGATAAGTCTTTAGGGTAGGCTAGGCAGATATTTGTTGTAAAATAAATTTATATTACCTCTTTACCTCTTTCTCTTCCCCATTTCCCTCTTTTTACTATTATTCCAAATTAAACAGAATTGTTAAAAGCTGAAAGTAGTTTTCCTGACTTAAGGGATAATAATTGGCGACCACTTTTTTATAATTCTCTTCTTTAGTCAAAACACCAATTTAACTATAATAGCCCTTAGAAGTGGGGATAATCCTGTTAGAATAGGAAAAGTGACCACCAATTATGAGGCCAAGCTTTAGTCAAGGCAGACATTATTTATTTGAAAGAACGTCTCTAAATACCCCAGACATATATTGTACTCCTTACATGCAAATCTAGGGAATATATGAGTCTGTGGCCACTAATGCCTCTGGGCTAGCCCAAAGAAGGTATCCTGTCCTAAGTCATGGAGATTAGGTCATGCCAGTATCAACTGAGTTTGTTGTTGTTCTTTAGTTTGTTTGGTTTTTTTTTTTTTTCTATTGTGTGTGACTCTATCTGGGGTTATTGGCAAAGATACTGGAACGGTTTACCATTATCTTCACCAGATCATTTTACACATAAAAAACTGGAAAAGACAGGTAAGTGACTTGCCTAAGGGTCACACACCTAGTAAATAACTGAGGATAGATTTGAATTCATGAAGAGGAGTCTTCTTGCTGAGTGCTCTAACTAGTGCACTTATCTGAGTTCATACTACTAGTTAATTCCATGCAAAGTAGTTCTGAAGAGACATTATCATCTGATATCACAAATGGAAAATAAGGAGTGACAGAGATCAAAAGTACATTTAGCCAAGAAAAAGTCAATTAGACGAAGGTGCCGTATAAAATGGGAAAAGTTTAGAAGTAGGTAACAATATGTAAGTAGAGTTTAGGTTGTATTTATGTAGGTAGAGTTAAGGTTGTATTTAATGTTTGAAGGCATGGATTCAAAGACAAGCACCATCACTTACACTCTAGCTAGATGACTTTGAATAATCTCTATGGTTCTCAGTTTCATCAACTAAAAAAATTAATGGATTGAACTAATTTAGCTCCAAATTTCCTTTAGCTCTAGGTCTATGACCCAGTTTCAAATCCTCGTTCTACCTCTATTATTTTTCCATCTTTGGATCTCAGCTTTATGAGCTTTAGGATTGTGGAGTTTGAAGTAAATGAGTTCTAAGTCTTCTAGTTCTGTAATCCTATGTGACCAAGGGTGAAGACATGAGCTCTAGGGAGAAGTCATTTGCAGAGGAAGGCAAACTAGAGAGGGAGGAGGAGAGGAAGATGGATTTAAAGAAGAGCAGCTGGAAAAGGGACAATTTGACTCACTGTGCATCTCCTCTACAAGCAAACAACAGGCAAAGAGAATATTAGAGCTAGACATTATGAAGGAAATAGCCAGGATTGGAACGAACTTTAGCTCACAGAATGCTGGAGCCAGAAGGAACATGGAGACTATAGGATGTTATATGGCAAGAGGGAAACAAAACTCATCATCTTTGCCCCCCACCAGTGAATAGCTAGATGGCCCAGTGGATGGAACACTGGGCTTCAAGTCAGGAAGACCTAAATTCAAATCCAGCCTCAGATTCTTAATAACTGTTGTGACCCTGAGTAAGTTACTGAACCCTGTTTGCCTCAGTTTCCTCAATTATAAATTGTGGATAATAATAGCAACTTCATTCCAGGGTTATTGTGAGGATCAAAATGAGCTAGTTTAGAGCACTGTACATACTAGGTACTTTAAAATACCCATTTTCTCCATTCTTTCTTTCTACCATTTGACCCGACTCATCCTTAGTCCTGTTCTTGATATGTGCCACAAACCTGAGAAGTAGTTCTAGGTAGGGCTTTGTATAGAAAATAACCAAGTTCCTGAGGGAGAAAATAAAGCATGGCCATTCTCATCAGCTATGACTTCTCCTAAATTAAATCACCTTAAACCTACATTGCGTATTCATTTAAAACGTTATGAGCCTAACAGTATTTCTTTACTGGCCCATAAAAAAAAGTCAGCATTGGTACATTCAAAGAACTAAAATTCTGCTCAAGAGCTGTGTATGGGTCCCCATGGCTTTAAAAATAAAGGCATATTTTGGCCCAAACCAACTTTATCTCCTACTACTCTCTAGCAGAACCTTCTTCCCCCAGCCAAGTCAGTCTAGTATAATCATTGTCTCATAAATACCCACAAACCTTAGTGGACATAAGATGTCAGCCCTGTTCTTAGTATCTTGAGAACTGGGCTTAAGTTCTAATTCCACCACTGACTTCGTGACTATAGGCAAATCGATTCACATTTTTGGTCCTCATTTTCTTCATCTGTAAAATCGGGACAAAAAGTACTTAACACTACCAATCTCAGAAGACCAAAATAGAATACAGATTTAAAGTATTATATAGGATATTCTCTCTTCAAAAAAGAAAAAGGAAAAAAAAAAGAAAACTTCACTCAGACTTTTGGGACATCTTGGATAAATGTGAATTATTATAATTCAGCTGCCACACTCATTTCTGCATTCCTGTTCCTGGACCCTTATCATGTTTACCAGGCAAGAAAAAGCTCCTCCAACTTCATCTTGCCAAATCTTACTTAGTCTTATGGGAATTGTCTTAGTCCTATCTCTTCTCTGAAGTTGTCTCTGAGTATTTGGTTGTTGTTGAGAGAATGGATCTTAGAGATGATCTAGTCTAAACTACTGATTTTACAGGTTGGTAAACTGATACAGAGAGAAGGAACTTACTCTAAAGACACCCAGGGCAAAAGTGGCAGAACCAAGATGTGGAACCAGGTTCCTTGACTTGTAAGTTCAATGCTACTCTCCTCTATACTATTGTTTCCCTCTTCTTACTACATACATTTTTGATCTACATTGTATCTGATCTTTCATTGAATAAGTCTTAACTTCCTAACCAGGCCATACATTCCTAAACTTGTTATCCAGAACTGAACATGATTCTTCAAATATAGTTTGACCAAGCTACAGTAGAGTAGTACTCTACCTCCTTATTCCTGAAAGCTAAACCCTTTTTGTTGCAGCCCAAGATGACATTAGCTTTTTCCTTTTTTTACCTGTCATAACACAATGATTCATACTGAGCTAGAAATCCACTAAAATCCAAGTTCTATAAAGAAAAATCAGAAGCAATGGAACTTGAGGACTAGTGTAAAATACACCGTTAAACACTAAATAGAAAAACACAAACAAAATTAGAAAGTATTTTGGCAGAAATCAGGATTAGACAGACATGATCAGATATCAAAATTATGCTGCTTTATTAAAAAAAGTTATACCATAAAAATTTAGTAGAGGTTGAGATCAGAAATCTTTCACTGATCCAAAGTGGGTAAGAGGGAATATTTCTTAGTCTAACTGGGAACAGAGATCATCATAATGGAGTAGATAATTATGATTAAATAAAATTTTAAAAATCTATTTTTTTTTACAAACAAAATCAGTGTAGGCAAAAAAGGGAAATTGGTGATTGGGAAAAATTGTTCCATCAAGTATGTTTGATAAGAATCTGATATCAAATGCATATAGGGAACTAAAACAAATAGAGGACCATTCTTTGATAACGATGGGAAAAAACAGGTTCTCGAAAGAATCAGAAACTATTGCCAATTGTATGAAAGCTTCTTTCAAATCATTAAAGATAAGAGAAATGGAAATAAAAGCTACTCTGAGGTGTCATTCTGAATATAACAAATTATCTGATATGATAAAGGATATAGTCATTGTTGGAGGGGCTAAAGAAAGATAGGCATGGTAATACATTATTTGTTGAAGAAGATATGAATTTGTCCAAACGTTTAAGAAAATAATTCGGAATTATGCTGAGCTAGTGACTAAAATGTCCATACTCTTTTATCTAAATATCTCACTGCTAGGCATGTATCCCAAGGAGGCCACAGGAAGAAAGAGAAATATCTCACATACACCAAAATATTTATAGTCATGCATTTTTGTTCTCATTAAGAAATAGAAACAAAGGTTTCTGTGAAATGGTAACGGTAAAATAAATTGTGGTACATGAAGGTAACTGAATATTAGTGCGACCTTTGAAATAAGGAATATGAAGAATTCAGAAAAAGCGTGAAATTTCCAAGAACCATTGCAAGAGGAAGTAAGTCAAACCAGCAATATGGAATCTATGCAATCATTTCACTAATGTAAATGGAAAGAATACTAAAACAAATCTAAACCCAGCCATTGTCAAATTCTAGACCTGCAGAAGAAATGAGAATATACACCTCCCTCCCCTCTTTGAAAACTGGGAGACTGTAGGTACTGTTGGACATAGTTCATGTGTCCATTGCTTTGGCTGGATTGCTTTTCTTCTTTTTTTCTTTTTTCATTTTGATTCAAGTAATGGATTTCTCAGTAAGGCATAGGAGAGGCATAGTTTTGGAAATAAAGATAATTTAGGTATCGAAGTCAACAATCATTTATTAAATGAGTGGCTTGTGCTAGGTACTCTACTAAGAGATAGAGGGCATGGTGGATAGAGACTGGATTGGGATTTAGGAAGACCTCAACCCAACTCATACCGCATATATTTCCTAGCTGTATGACCCTGGACAAGTCACTTAGCTTCTTTCTCAGATTTTTCATCTTTGAAATATTTATTATAATAATAGCATCTACCTCAAAGGGTTTTTGTGAGGATCAAATGAGATAATATCTGTAAAGTACTTTTCAGCCTTAAGAATGATGGAACAGGGTGATTACACACACATACACACACACATGCACACACACTCACATGCACAGACACACACAAAACTGAAAAGATTTCTGTGAAATGATACAAAGTGAAATGAGCAGAACCAAGAAAACATTATATACATAGTAATAGCAATAAAGTATAATTATCAGCTGTGAATGACTTAGCTATTATGAGCAATATGAGGATCTAAGACTACTCGAAAGGATTCATGATGAAAAAGGCAGATGGAGTTTGAATGCAGACTGAAGTGTACCATTCTTCACTTTATTTTCTTCATGCCTTTTTTCTTATATAAACAATATGTCCCCTTTTGCAACATGACAAACATAGAAATGTGTATTGTGTGATAGCACATGTGTAGTGTAAAAATGAATGACGATGAAAAATAAAAAAGATAAAATACAGTTACGAAAATAGCCTATATCATATTAGCTGCCATTTTGGGGAAGGGAGAGGAGAGGGAAGGAGAGAGTGCACATGAATGTCAGAAAACGATTAGCAAAAATTGTATCTACATGTAATTGCGAAAAATAAAATTAAACAATAAAGTATTTTGCAAAACCCTTCTAAATCCTATGATTGTGTATTGTTGTATATAAATACATAAATACATACATACATAAATAAACACATAAATAAATAAAACACACAAACACACAAATAAATAAATGAATGGATGGATGCTTGACCAGATAAATAAATAAAGCCGATGTGTTTTTATTATGTAAAAAAAGATATTTATAAAATGGCCAGATATAATTAAGATCTTTTTCCCTCCCATATGAATCATTTTCTATTTAATAGAAGACCAAATATCAGGTGGCCACTGGAGGTGAGAAATCCCATGAGAATTTGGCCCAATGGGGCCACATCCATATTCCTCCTCCTCCTCTCCCTTGGGGAGTTTCTGCCAAGCAGGTTCTGAAATCTGTAGTCAGAGGGTATCTAATTGGAGTCTAGAGAATGGCTGTAGATCCTGCCTATCCATGAGGTGGGCAGGGGGGTGGGGGAGTGCTTTTCCCAGCAGAGAACCTCCTACTCCCGGGCATTAATTCCCCAACACTTAGCTTCTTCTGAATTTGTATGTATTTTCTCAGGAAAGCCCAACATTAGGCAGTGACTACATAAAAAGCATGATTCTCATATTTAATTAAGACCCTAAAACTTTAGCCTCACTCTCTCAGAATTTTCAGCCAAACAGTGTTAAAAAGCAGATTTTTGGGGACAGCTACGTGACTCAAGGGATTGAGAACCAGAGAGGTCCTGGGTTCAAAACTGACCTCAGGTATTCCCTAGCTGTGTGACCCTGGGCAAGTCACTTAACCACTATTACCTAGCCTTTACTGCTCTCCTGCCTTGGAACCAATACACTACTGATTCTAAAATGAAGGTAAGGGTTTAAAAAAAAAGCCCAATGTTGACTTTGTTGATACAGCTAAAAGGACTCATATTAAGAGAGGCTTGTAAAGCTGGAAACAATAGAAAAGCCAAGAAACAGAGTACTAGTTTAAAATGTTTGAAGAGATCTATGGCACCAGGGTAAAAGGTGGACAATTCTTCCAAACTGCTCAGGTCAGAACAATCTGAAGTACTATATGAGCTCTGGGACTCATATTTTAAGAAGAGTCTAAGAGGCTACAGGGTTATGGAATGCTGGGCTAGGATTCAGATCCGAGGTCAAATCCTGCCTCAGACACTATCTATGGTATCCTGCCTTATTATACATGACGTCTGTATTTCTGAAATATATTTTAGGGTTTTTCTATTCAGCCTGAGGGTAATGAGGTAGTTGATAGAGACGCCTCTTCCTGAGTTCAAATCTGGCTTCAGACACTTACATGGTGGGTGACTCTGGGCAAGTCACTTTACCCTTTGTGCCTCAATTTCCTCACCTGTAAAATGATCTGGAGGCGGGAAAGGTCAAGAAAAGTCCACATGGGAATTGCTCGTTGGCTATGGGAGTGGGGTGGAAGAAAGGGAGGGACAGAAGATGAATCATGCAACCATGGAAAAATATTCTAAATTAATTAATTAAATAAAGTTTTTCAAATAAAAAATAAAAATAATAAAACTGCACTTGGAAAAAAGAAGAAAGAAAAGTCCACATGGGGTCACTAAGAGTGACTGAAAAATGACTGAACAACAACATTCAGACAGAGCCACTCTCCCTACAGATTAATGGAAATAATGAGGGACCTCATGTATTCTAATTCATACTATTCAAAATTATAATTATGAAAAATTCAGTTAACTGGTTCCAGTCCAAGGCGAATTTGAATATGCAAATACTTCAAAAAATTCCTTATTCACACCAATCTTGAACTAGTTCATGCTGGAATCTTTTTAATGGGTGGAAGGAATTCCCATATAGAAATTTCGGTCCTCCCAGACAAAGTCACAGATCCTTCTTGGGTTAACAAGTGGGTATTGACTGATGGTTTAGCATGGAGAAGAGACAGACACATGTAATGCAGGACACACATAATGTGTATCTTTGAATATTTGAAAGATTAACCTGTGGAAAAGGTCTCAGATTTGTTTTACGTGGCCCCAGAGAACAAAACTAGGAGCAAAGTGTAGACATTACAGTCATTCACATTTCAGTTTGGTGTTAATGAAAGACAGCCTAACGATTACAAGTACCTCAAGGTAGCATTGAGTGGCTCCTAAATTTCTTTCTTTTTTTTTTAAAATTATTTTTTAATAGGAAGCAGCAAGGTGGCAAAGTAGACAGTGTACTTGCACCTGCAATCTGGAAGACATGAGTTCAAAGTCGGCCTCAGACATGTGCAACCCAGGACAAGTCGCTTAACTGCTCTTAGCCTAAGCTATATCATCTGTAAAATGGAAATAAAAATAATACGCGTCCGGCCTCAGCCACTTCCCAGCTGTGTGACCCTGGGCAAGTCACTTGACCCCCATTGCCCACCCTTACCAATCTTCCAACTATGAGACAACACACCGAAGTACAAGGGTTTAAAAAAAAAATAATACCCGTATCCTAAGATTAAATGAGATTATCTCTGTAAATTGCTTCACAAACATTAAACTGTTATATGAGTTTTACCTAGAATTATTAGATGATGATGATGATGATTAGCAACCAAACAATTTAAAAAAACATTTTAATATATGAAGAAGAAAGAAAATTATATAGGAAACTGTAAGCTTGTAATGATTAGTTTTTAAAATACATATTAAATTTGCAACGAAGTAGTAATGACATTACTTTGTTTTCCCTTCTGAACTTTCTTTCTTCTATATAATTTTTATATCTTGTGGATGCTCATTTACTATCTTTTAAAACATTTTTTGTCTGTCAAAATAAGCTCCCCTTTGTAACAAATGAAGGGTGTCCCCAAAGTCTTAGAGGAATAAGGTTTTGGGTTTATCACGTTTGAAAATGTCTGTGTGTTGTTCTGTAGCTCCAGTCCATCATTTCTCCACCAAGAGACCTCTCTACAAGTCTTCAGGAGAAGGCTGGGTGACCATTTGTTGGGGATGTTACAGAGGAGATTATTATATAAAGCACCAGACATCTTCTGAAGTCCTCTGGCCACAGCTGTCCTTTCCTACATGAGTCTATTACCTGGACACTAGACATTTACAGAATAATAAAGTCAGAAGGGAGCTTAGAATCTAGAATGCCACAGTATGGAACATGGAATGAGAGAGACGGAAGGAACTTTGGAAAAAGGAATGCTAAGTTGAAAGGAATAGACTTGCAGAATATTAGTGCCAGAAAGGACCTAAACGGTTATATGAGGAAGAAAAGCATGCCCAAGGTCTATTCTTTACCCTCATCTTTGTGGGAAGTAGTAACTACTTTGTACTGAGATTTCTTAAATATAATTATAGAGGTTCAAAGTAAATGAACATCTGCATTTCCTAAGGTAAAGTCGATTTCTCTCTATTTTTCTACACATCATTAATTATATGCAAGGAATCAGAAGCATGATATTCTCAGACACACAAAACAGCCATTTAAAAACTCTTAAGCCTTGGTGTCTTCCTCTGTAAAATGGGCATAATAATCATTCTAAGTATCTCACAGGACTGTGAAGAAAGTACAAATGATAGGAAACATTGTTATGATCATTTTGATTTTCTCATTATTCATCTCTTTATGTTTGTTTAAGGAAGTTCAGGTAGAATTATTCCTAGAAGAGAACAAAGTTGTTCCTTGATGTTTAATGTCCAATGGCTTATTGTAAAGATGAATAAGATGGTTAACTTTTTTTATAACTGAATAAAAGTGTTAAGATGAAAGTAGAGGCAGGTTGGTAAATGTTTTTTGTATAAATCATACACTTTTAAAGTTTAACCTTCATTATTAACATTTTCTTTATCAGTTTCTAAAGTCTAGACCCATGGTGGTGAACCTATGTATGGCATGTGTGGCATAGGGGACACTCAGAGCCCTCTCCTTGTGCATACACATTATCCCAGCACAGAGTTCACCAGTGTTTATTACTAGAAAGCCAGAGGGATGCAGGGCCGGGCTGCTCCCCTACCCCCTCTTATGCATCTGAGGACACCATCAGCCCCTCTTAAAGGTTTGCCATCACCGGTCTAGACTAGCAACAAAAAAACAAATTAATCTCTGATTTATAGCATTTACTAACTTTTGTGGTGTAAATGCTCGGCCTGAAAATTCAGCGATTGGTTCTTGCCATTAGGAGTTGACTCCAGCATTCCTCTGGATGAAATTCAATATTATTCATTAATATTATTACTAATAAGAATAATAACAACAACAATAATATCTCGAGGATTCTTCTTTTGGGGGGAGGCTTAGGGATGGAGAATATATGTATATACCCTTCACAAATGGTAACCACAATGACTCTATGTCTTAGGAAATTGTTTCATGAGTTACTATGACTAAAAATGCAATACTTCTGGTGACTGACTTTCTAATAGCAAGCTTATATGCACTTCATTTCATCCTCAGGCAAAAGAGCATCACCAAGTCCATATTCAAATGACCCATTCCCCAGGATATCACAACACTGTATGTATCCCAAGAAATTAATTCCAAACTAAATTTTATAGTTAGTTCCCAGTGTTTTCCAATAATAGATTTCAAGGAAGCCAAAAAAATTTTTTTTTTCGTGCAAGTCTGCCCAAGAACAGGTTTCTTTCCCACCCAACCCCATTGTTAATTTCTCGACTCTGAAACTCAGCCTTATTAATGTTGGATCATTATCTTTTTTTTAAAAACTCTGTGTCAGATCATCCTTGCTTCTATCTGTTTATTGTGCTTCTCCAAATGTGCCTGGTCCCAATGGACTATTGTCCTAGATGAATGATGTCTTCAGCAACAACAAATGGGTTCCCATCTATCATTCTGAAACTCCTGTAGAAACAACAGACAATCTCCTATTTCCCACTTGAAAATGACCGGGCTGATCTCTCTTGTTTTTGACCCCCTTTTCTCATTGCTGTCCTGAGAACAATGATGATAAGCTGTCAGTGCCGGGTGGCATGCACACTGAGCAGCAGGAAGCCACTTTTTAAGTTAAAGCCATTCTTGAATATGGAAAACCAGGTTAATCTGCCCTTTATCTTTTTGAGTCTCAGACTCTCAGAGTCAGAAAGGACCTCAGAGGCCATCTATTTCAAACACTCCCCAAAGCACAAATCTCTTTTTTATACAGGATTTTGAACAAGGGGTTATCCATACTCTATTGAAAGAAAATCAGTAATGGAGAACTCATTACCTCCCCAAACAGCTGATTGCACTGTTGAACGATGTAAATTACTTGGATATTCTTAATTATATTGAATCAAAAGCTCGTTCTTTATAAATGAGAAGATACGATGTAAACATCTAAACCTTCCTCCACTCCTGTTAATTTTCTTTCTGTCCCTTGAAGATTAGAAAAAAAATGTCTAAACCTCATTTTCCATGATAGCCTTTGGTATATGAGAGCATCGATCATCTCTGCCCCTTCCAAAGAGTGCTTAAACTTAGTACATGCCTCGAACATAGTAGGAGCTTCATAAGTACTTGGAGTTCTTTCTTCCTTCCCTTATCCCAAGTATCTTTATAGGTGCCCAACAGCAGAATGGAATGCCTTAAGAAATAGTGAATTCGCCACTCCCAGAAGAGGTTGAACATAGGCATTTGGCTCACATACTAGAGTTACCTTGAAAAGAATACCTAAGAATTAAATGGGAAGTTAGATTAGATGGCACCTCTGGTCCCTTCAGGCTGGGAGATCCGGGTTTTAAAGTAGACATATTTAAAGAACAAGTTAAGGATAAATTGTGTGTCCAAAAGAAACATGGGAAAGGCCATTCTACCTTCGGTTATGCTACCTAAGCTCATCCCTTCTAATCTTACCAACAGGTTGCTCATTCCAGCCTTGATGGAAAACCATCTCCCTCAGCCTCCTTTTCCCTCTGATTGGAGAGCTGGAGGGGAGAGTACCAAATCCTCCTTTATAGAAGGCAGAAACTCGACTCTGCATCTGTTACTTTGCCTGGTTTCAACACCATGGAACAAGATCCCCCGACCCTAGGTACCCTTTGGTATTCCTTTTCCTCCCCTTTCTTGTCTTACCCTCATTGGATCGTAAGCTCCTAGAGGGCAGGAGACTGTCTTTCTTTTCAATATTTGTATCCTCAGAGCTTCACACAGTACCCGGCACATTTTCTGGGTTGTTGTTCAATAGTTTCAGTAGTGTCTGACTCTTTGTGACCCTATTTAGGGTCTTCTTGACAAAGATACTGGAATGATTTGCCATTTCCTTCTCCAGCTCATCTTACTGATGAGGAAACTGAGGCAAACAGGGTTAAGTGGATTGCTCAGGCCAGATTTGAACTCAGAAAGAGAAGCCTTAGGCTTAGCACTCTACCGACTCCAGTCCCCTTGCCTGACACCTAGTAGGGACTTAACAAATGTTGAATGCTTTGGATTAGATTGGGTTATTCTGGAAAGTCATCATGGAAGATGGGACTTTTCAAGTATAATTTTCTTATTACCATATTAACAAATTTTATTATTAATAATAAATTAATATGAACCCATAGCAATAAATTGATTAGGATGACAAAAGATATAGTCAATGATGGGCAGGCTATAGGAAGACAGGCACGATAATCTATTTCTTGGTAGACCTGAGAACTGGACCCGCCATTTTGGAATTCAATCTATAATTGTCTTTAAAAAGCAACTAAATCTGGAGGCAGCTGGGTGGCTCAGTGGATTGAGAGCCAGCCAGGCCTAGAGATGGGAGA
Organism: Gracilinanus agilis; assembly: GCF_016433145.1. Taxonomy (NCBI): domain Eukaryota; kingdom Metazoa; phylum Chordata; class Mammalia; order Didelphimorphia; family Didelphidae; genus Gracilinanus; species Gracilinanus agilis. Next base: position 103,051,948 of record NC_058132.1, read on the forward strand.
TCCTGGGTTCAAATTTGACTTTAGACACTTCCTAGCTATGTGACCCTGGGCAAGTCACTTAATCCCCATTGCCCAGCCCTTACCACACTTCTGCCTTGGAACCAAAATACAGTATTGATCTAATACTGAAGGTAAGGGTTTAAAGGGGAAAAAAGCAACTAAATCATCTTTACTTTTTGAACCAGCAATTTCCCCACTAATATTTACCCAAAAAGAAATCAAATAGAAAAAGAAAAGCCTCATAGCCACTAAAATATTCAAAAAGACATTTTTTGAGGGGGCAGAAACACCTTGAGGTAAAGTGATTTGTCCGTGGTTAGTTGACACAGTTAGCTTATTTTAGAATCAGGACATAAACCCAGATCTCCTTGATTCCACAGCTAATTCACTGTCTATTTACTAGGTCAGAGGAATCGTCAAACATGAGGCTCTCTGTGGTCTCTATACCCTAAGTAGGCTGGACCAGATTAAAATGTATTTGAAAAATACTTAATAAAATACATTAAAAAGCAGTGAAACACAAATAATGTTAATATATGGTTTTTGAAGTCAATATGGAGCCTGCAGGGATCCTGATAGACGGTTTGGTGCCCCTCTTCTCTTTGAGTTGGAAACCACCGAACTAGGATAGGCTATAAACTGTTGAGCAGATTAGCACTAGAGAAGAAATATCACAAATACAAAAAGTCGGTGACACTTCATTCCCAGTCCAAGTCCTTCCACTATTTTGCCAAATGATTGATTTACCCATAGAACAATGGAACTGGAAGGAGCAAGATCTCTATCTTTGAGGCCAACTCATTCATTTTACAGAAGAAGAATGTAAGAACACAGAGAAGCACCCAGTTGGAGAGCCCGTGGAGAATAAGCAGCCCAAGGAAAGGGCCTTCACACCCAGGCTTTCCAGCTCCCAGTCCAGGCTTCCTTCTGCTGCCTCTCTGGCCTGTGACACGCTGATCCTGAGGGCCTGGGACTGCACGCAGATGGCCTCGTTGAGAAGCTTCCTTCCTTTGCAAAGGCTGAAGCTGTTTCCAGCAGGCCTCTCTGGCCCCCCGACAAACGGTCACTTGACAGACAGCTCCCCTGAAGCCTGGAGCTCTGGAATAATTTTGTTCAATGGACCAAATGCCCTGGCTGCAGGAAATTGCTGCTCCTCCTCTGATGCTAAGTGATTGGCTTTCTATCTTCATTAAATGCGTGCCAGTCGATGCCTCAAAGACATTTTACCTTGTTCTAAAATGTGAACTTTGGTGGCTTCTCGAAACGCCCTCGAGGACTCGTCAGATGAAGAAAAGTCAGCTGACTCTCCCACCAGCCCCTGCCCCGATTAAATCAATTAGTGGCACGGAGCATCGGCTGTTGTCTTGTTAGCTTTATTGAGTGAAACTTAAACTGGGTTGCTGAATTCAACAAGGATTTTGGAACTCTGATGGAAAAGAAAATTGTTGCTTAAGAGCTACTTGTGCGTGTGGCTACCAGAAACAGGATGGGAAGGGCAGAAGGGAAGGAAGGCAGGATTAAGGGGAAGGAGGAGAGACCACAAGCAAGCAAGGGCAGAAAAGAGTCTGGGACATGGAGTAGGCCAGATCCTGGGTTCAAATTTTACATTTCACTTGCTAGATTGTAATCATGGTCTCCTACTTAAAAATACCCATTTTAATTTAAAAAATAAGGGGAAAAATAATCGTACATGCCTCATAGGGTCGAAAGGAAACTAAGAGGCAAACTGGACCATCTTCCTCATTTTAGAAATGAGGAACTGAGGTCTATAGAGGCTAAGTGACTTATCCAAAGCCACAAAGCTAAGTACTGGTAGAACAGGAATTTGCACTGACTCTTAAGTTTGGCCTTCTTACTCCTGCACCATGACTATCTCACAAGATTTCTTTTTTTTTTTTTTTTAAATAGGATTTTTCTTTAAACTCTATTCTTTTTTTAGTCCATTTATTTAATTAATTAATTTATACTATTTTCCCGTGGTTACATGAATCATGTTTCTTCCCTCCCCTGCTCCCACCCCCCTCCCATAGGCAACAAGCAATCCCCACTGGGTTTCACATGTGTCATTGATCAGGACCTATTTCCATATTACTAATATTTGCACTAGGCTGATTGTTTAGAGTCCACATCCCCAAACATATCCCCATTGACTCATGTGATCAAGCAGTTTCCACAAAATTTCTAAGAGGTTCAAATGGACATGCACAGTGCTTTGTAAGCCTTAAAACATTGCCTAGATGTCAGCTATTATTAGTCACCTCTTTTTGCCTCGGTTTCTTCCTCTGCAAAATGAGAGAGGTGAATTGTTGCATTTATACCTGGAAGAGACCTCGCTGGTCTCCTACTCCACCCTCTGAACTGTATAGAAGAGGAAAATGGGAATCAGGGGGAGGAAATAATTTGTCTAAGACCACACAGGAAGTACCAAAATCAGGATTCAAACCAGGTTTTCCAAGACCAGATGAATTTTTTTCTTTCCACAACACTAATGAGATTTTAAAGTCACTCCAAACTCTTCAGATTCTATTATTTCAAAATCTCTTCCTACCCTTCTATTCCACATTATAATATCACTCCCTGTTTTGACATTCTATGCTCTAAAGTCCTTCCCTGCTCTGATACTCTATTTTCCAAAGTCCCTTTTGGCTCTGAAGTTCTACTTTCCATCTATCTTATATTTTTATATCAACAAATAGCTACGGACCAGGGTCTCTTCTCCCTTTCATTTTCAGGGTTCTTCCTGATGGCTAACATTTTAAGTTTTTAAATCCTTACCACTTCTAATACTTTATGTCCTAAGGTCTCTCTTAGCTCTGTCACACGGTCTAAGGTCCCTCCTCAACCACTTAGGATTGTATCTCCTCCAGTTCTAACAATCGATGTTCTGGGATGGGAGCACTCTATGTTTTAAAGCCCTCCCAGCTCAGACGTTCATTCTCTGATTCTATGACTGTGGGAGCAAAAAAATTAACAACATCAGAACACAGCTGGAATCCCTTGGCCAGCTGTTACAGAGGAATGGTATTTGGCTTTTAAAGAAACATCCTCATCTCACCTTAACAAAACCATTCTGTGATGAGAGGCTACCAGGCATCTCGGGCCCTGCGAGCACCACTGAGGTACAGGAAAGAGGATGGAAAGAACACGCTGTTTGAGGAACAGATGGGAATATAATAAGACTTTCCTGTTTGCATTTAAGAGCAAAGAAACAAGCCAGGGGCAAACACCAACCCTTCTCAGTCTGGTATGATTTTAATCTGTAAATTTGGTTTGGTCTGCTACTGTCTTGGATGCCTCCCACCAGCTGAAAGGCTGAGATTTTATTATTATTAAGCCCTTTTGTCTCTCTGGAGCTCAGTGGATTAGAAAGCCTGACTGTTCTAACTAGCCTGCAGTCCCTGGTCTGCTCAGAGAGGCTGCTGACTTGGTCACAGTACTCTGCTATGGTTCAGAGCTGTCTCTTAGCAAAGGTGACCAAACAAAATGGCAGCCGTTCTCTTTTGGACCACAGAAATGAATCGGGATCAGAGCCCCAGAGAGAGCTGGTTTTAGAGCTGCCTTTCAGGGATCCAAAGCTGGAAGAGACCAGAGGCATTATCTAGTGAAGATTTCTTTGTTCTTTAGTTTTGAGGGATTATGTACTCCTTTGGCAGTCTAGTGAAAGCTAGAGACTCCTTAGAATCAGGTTGTTATCTTGTTAAACCTTAACCTTCTGTTATAGAATGAATACTGTGTATTGGTTCCAAGGCAGAAGAGGGGTAAAGACTAGGCAATGGGGGTGAAGTGACTTGCCCAGGGTCACCCAGCTAGGAAGTATCTGAAGCCAGATTTGAACCCTGCATCTCCTGTGTCTGGGTCTGTTTCTCAATCCAAAGAGCTACCCAGCTGCCCCCAAATCTTGTTTCTTAATGCACAAAATATAAAGGACTGCAAAGGAAACCAATTGTACTAAAAAAAAAAATCACCTTTTTTTTTTTTTTTAAACTGAGTTTATGGACACCAAATTACTAACTTATGATCAAGTTCAGGTCCTTCCCTTTACACAGGAAGAGAACCCAGAATTAGGAAGAGAGTTGCCAAAAGTTAGTTGTTTGTTATTTAATCATTTTCAGTCTAGTCCAACTCTTTGTCAATCCCATTTGGGTTTTCTTAGCAAAAATACTGGAATGATTTGCCATTTACTTTTCCATCTCACTTTATAAATGAGGAAACTGAGGCAAACAGGATTAAATTACTTAAGCAAGGTCAAACAGCTAAAACTAGATTCGAACTCAGGTTTTTCTGACTACAGGCCTGATTCTTTAATCACTGGACCATTTAGTTGCCCCTGCCCAAGATCCAACATGTAGTAAATAGCAGTACCTAGATTTGAAATCCAATATTCCTTATCCTACAGGTATCCCTTCCACATCAAAGGAGTTAGGGACATGACCATGATGGGATCTAGAAAATCTGTAGGCATTTTTTCACTTTCATATTCTTTTCACAAATTTTAACTTTTTACTTATTTTAACTTAAAAAATGATTTATTTATGATGTTAAAAGGTGAACTATATTGATAAACAATGCCATACATATGTTTGATGCATTTCCGAGTTTCTAAACTTTTTCAGTGTCATCCACTAGCTTTCTGGTGCTGTTTGTGGCTTCTGTGAAATTCCCCCCAAAATTCCTATTTAATTTCTTATACTGACCCATGATATATCAGAACTGTGATAAGGAAAGTCGTGATGTAGAAGGGATACCTATAACTGGTAGTGACTAATACTTTGGTTTAGTTTCAAAAGCAGCTAGACATGGAGACAGGAAAGATCTCTGTTCCAATTTTGCTTCTATCACTTATGAGCTATGGGATCCTGACAAGTCTCTTCAAGTCTTTTCATCTCCTTGAGCCTCATTTATCCCATTTGCAAAATTGGAGGAAAAAATACCTACTATGTATCTATAGATATAGATACAGATATGTATATATGTATATATATATAAAGTTGGAGGAAAAATATTATATATATATATAATGGAGACAGAGTAGAGAGAATACCCAACCTAGACTTCTTTGTTTTTTTCTAAAACACTGACCTTTCATCTTGGAATCGATACCATGTATTGGTTCCAAGGCAGAAGAGTGCTAAGGGCTAGGCAATGGGGGTTAAGTGTCATACCACTAGGAAGTGTCTAAGGCCAGATTTGAACCCAGGACCTCCTATCTCTGAGCCTGACTCAATCCACTGAGCCACCCAGCTGCTCCCCCAACCTAGACTTGTAGTCAGGAAGAACTAGGTTCAGATATTCCCTCTGACACCCACAAAGCTAAGTGACCATGGGCAAGTCAATATCTCTCCGCCACTGGCATCTCCCCAAGGACTATAGGTTATATAAGGATGACCTCAGGGTTGTTGTAAGGATCAAATGAGATTATGAAGGTAAAGTGCTTTTTAAACTTTATCCAGTTACATCAACGTTGGTTATTATTCAAACTCTCAACTCCCAGGAGGATAGTCTTGTCAATGCACAGAACTTCCTTCTCTAATGCTTGCTGAGCAACACAGACTTTTGGGAAAGTCCCATCTGAGAAGTTCTCTAGAGGAATAATTCTTGCCTCATTCATTTACTGATTCAGTAAAAATGCCCTCAGGACAAAATGAATTCAATCTAATATCCAAGGCCCCATTTTGTCCAAGGAAGCCCCGATTTGTTCACTAAGGAAAAGAAGATAGCAATTTTTTTTCAAGAGCAAAACTATTGAGTTCCCTCCTCTTCTCCACTTTTGAATCAAGAACCCTAAAAGAGAGCCCAGACTTCAAACAGCTAATATTTAATTGATATTTTTCTTTCTCTTCCCTAGTGAGACAATGGACTCAGTTTATTTCTCTGTGAAATGGGGAGCTAATATCTGCAATAATTATTTCATAAGGATGTTATAAGGAGAGAGAGCAATATAAACGTTGGAGCTGGAATGTCTTAGAACTGCTGGCTGTTGTGATTTGCAAAACAAGCAGAAGCCATTTTAATGAATAAAGAACTATTTTGTTCAGAGGAATGAGAGGAAAAGCATTACAATCTGCCCTCTGAATACAATGGAAAGAAGTTAAAGGATGCTTCCCAAGTCTCAGTGCAGTTTTAAGATTAATAGTAATAATAACTAATAATTAAGAAGCACTTACAGCACTGTACACAGTAAATAACTGATTTACGATTATGCTGTTTGATTCTCCCACACCTGGGAGGTAAATGCTGTTTTTTTATTTTCATTCTACAGATGAGGAAACTGAGGCAAATAGAGGCTAAATGTCTTACCCAATGTTACACAACTGGTCAGTATCTGACAACAATTTAAACTTAGGTCTTCAGGTTGCCCTTTATAGTCATGAAAAGGAAAAATATATCTATGCATTGCAAAGTACTTAACCACAGAATCAAAGGGCCATAGATCTAGGCTAGAAGGGACCCCAGAAACTGCCTAGTTCAATCTCCTCACTTTATAGAGATGGACATTGAGGTCCAAGGACGTTAAGCAGTTCTTCCCTGTAAGAATGATACTTGCATCTCCCGCGCATTGACTCAAATTAATTCAACAAGCCTATATTAAATGCTTAGCATGTGTGGCCAATGTGCTAGGCTTTGGAAATGTAAAGGCAAAAGAAAAGAGTTATTACCATCAAGAGACATATTCTGGGGGCAGCTGGGTGGATCAGTGGATTAAGAGCCAGGCCTAGAGATAGGAAGTCCTGAGTTCAAATCTGACCTCAGACACTGCTTAGCTGCGTGACTCTGGGCAAGTCACTTAACCCTCCTTGCGTAGCCCTTTACCGCTCTTCTGCCTTGGAACCAATGTGACTCTAAGACAAGAAGGTAAGGTTTTTATTTTTTAAAAGAGAGACATATTCTCCTGGGGGGTAGAAAGGAAGTGGTACAGAGACCTATTAAGTCCAGGTACTCCATAACTCTGCTGAATACATTAATAAATACAGCAAACAATTTATCAGAGACAATCCAACATTCTATTTTGTTGTACCTATAAATGTTTATAGTCCGTGTTCATATGATATGTCCTTGAGGGAATTTGACTTTGTTAGTAGATAAGAACCCAAAGCCCAAATGGGCACACTGCCCTGTAAGTCATTATAATCACTGAACAAAGAGAATAAAATCATGGAACATAATTATAATTCACATGTACATAAGGAGCAGAAAATGATTTCCTTGTAATAAGCCACTGAGAAAATATTATTATCCCCCATTTTCAGAGGAGAAAAAGGAGCCTCAGGGAAGGAGAATGACTTACCCCAGTCATATAGCTTCTAAAATTCCTAGTCAGGGTTTAAACCTGGATCTTGATTCACTTTCTTTAGATTTTTAAACCGTTACCTTCTTCATATCAGTTCTAAGACAGAAGAATGACAAGGGCTAGGCAACTGGGGTTAAATGACTTGCACAGTCCCATAGATAGAAAGTGTCTGAGGCTGGATTTGAACCCAGGACCTCTCCACTCCAGGCCTGTCACTCTGTCCATTATGCTACCTAGCTGCCCCAGTCTCATGCTCTTTCTATTATGCTTTGCTTCCCTTAGACAGTTAAAGCTAGGACGGATCACAGGGAATATTAAGTCCAGGGGTTCTTGGTCTTTTTTTGGACTCTGAGCCTCTTTGACTATCTGAGAAACCTATGGACCCCTTCTCACCATGAGGTTTTTAAATGCACAAAATAAATACAAAAGAAACCAATTATGTTAAAAATAAAGATGTAATATATTTTCTCATCCATAATCATAGAAACCCTGAACTCTATTCACCCACTCCCTTGGGTGTCAGAGACCCGCCTTAAGAACCCCAAATATAAGCCAAACACACGATTTTGAAGGTGTTTTAATTGGGATCTGGAGGAGAAATGACTTCGAAAAGGTCATAGAAACATAAAGCGATGGTGGGTTTAGATGGCGATGGCAGCCGTGAAATGAAAAGGAACTTGCTTCCCGAAAGGAAAGCTCTAGTAAATCTGGAAAGCATGCTAGAAAGCAGAGACATCATCTTGCTGACAAAATCTGAATAGTTAAAGCTATGTTTTTTTTCCTGAAGCAACGAATGGCTGTAAAAGTTGGACCATAAGGTAAACCACAGAATTGATGCTTTAAAACTGTGGTGTGAGAGAAGTCTGAGAGTCCCTGAGTCAGCAAAGAGATTAAATCGGTCAATACTTAAAGAAACCAATTCTGAACATTCACCGGAGGGTTCAAATACTAAAGTTGAAGCTTAAATACTTTTTGTGAAGAAGGGGCTTATTGGCAAAGATCCTGATATTTGGGAAAGATTGAAGTCAAAAGAAGGAGACAGCAGACGTTGAGGTAGATAGAGAGTGTCGTAGAAACAAGGAACATGAACCTGGACAGACAGAGAGATAGCAGAAGACAGAAGGGCACTGAGGACTCTGATTCTTGGGTCATGGAGAGTCAGATATGACTAAATGGCAGCAAAAGATTTCTAGTTGGAAAGAATAATAGAAGGTATTTGGTCCAAACTTTTCATTTACAAATGATAAAACTAAGGTCAAATGACTTGTCTGAATTTTCATAGGTATCAAGGAGCAAAATCAGGGTTTGAACCTGGGTCCTCTGACTCTAAATCCAATGTTCTTAGACCAGTTAGTAGCCTATCTAACTACAAGATCAATGGACTTTTAACTAGCAGATCCTATAGCATCTGTCTTTCCTAAACACAACCGCAAGCCTCCAATCTATCTCTATCAATCCAATTTGAATATACCTGGATTAGAGGCTGCTCATGGTCCATTTGAAGAGATAATTCCAACTTCTCCAGATTAAAATTGACCTCCATGGCTATCCAATAGAAACAAACAAACAAACAAAAAAGGATTTGGGTTCTACCGTTCAGTTTGTTGAGGACTCTGCGCCATTTGCTTCAAGAATACAGTCAGCAAAACTATCAGCCCTTTTTTCCATCAGCAAAATTCAACATCACATGAACAGTTACTATTGCATGATGCAACCACGTAAAATACCAGGCTAGTCTGTTAATTGGTAGGAAGAGACTAGTGGGTAATGCAGCAGAAGTCTGAATCCTTGGTGAACCCGAGATTGGGTTGGTATGTCCTTTGGAATGCTAGCGACAAGAGGGGAGAACACCCTAAAAATGAATTCTGATTTTTTCCTTCCTCCAGATTTCTAGTGCTAGCCTTATTTGGAGGTTTCCTGGAATTAACTGGAAACAGGCGTGCGAGGTAATACAAAGAGCTCTGACCTTAGTAGCCAGTTATCTGTATGACTACAGAGCGGTAAGTCACTTCATCTTCTGGATCTCAGTTTTCTCATCTGTGAGATGAAGGGGTTGGATGAATGGGATTTCTAAAGCTTGGGTTATTTTAATCCCTGATTCGATCATCCTAGGCTGTCTTGTTCCTTCCAGTTCTAACACTACAGTCTAAATTCCCTCCTAGCTCTGACTTTCTGTGTTCTCAGGGCCCTTCCGGCTTGAATATTATATGTTCTCCAGTCCTTTCCAGCTCTGAGATTTTGCACTTTAAGTTGTCTTCCAGCTGTAATGTCCTACCTACTAAGATACCTTCTAGTTCTGACATTCTCCATTGTAAGACCCCCTTTCAGCTCTCTTATAATTGGTACCACGCTCTCATTCCCTGCACTCCAAATCTAATATTCTTTGATTTTGAATGAACTTACCTTTTCATCTGGAGGGCAAAAGGAAGAAGGTCTGTTATGGGAGTCCCTCAAAAATGCATAACTGCACAGTTCTCTCTTTACATTTTAATGCAAATAAACAGCCCACTGCAAGTAGAACAGCTTAATGATTTTCCCCACAATGTAATCTAGTTTATAGATCTGTATAAAGGTTTTATGGCAACGCTGTTGATTATGCCGTGTCCCAAATGATTTATCAGAGAAGCTGATGTAAAAGACCAGCAAGAAAATGCTGGGGGAGTTAACTACCTAATTCTTCCTTGGAAATAACTAAACAGACATAGCCCTGAGGAAACTTGAAATCCGTCTGGAACCGCAAACAACTTGTAATTTGTTTGCCTTTGATGACTTTCCCCACGCTCAGGTAGTGGCAATAAATTCAGCATTTGTGACAGGCAGAAGACAGACGGAAATTCACTGTGCCCATTATGGCCCCTTTAATCACTTACAGGCGGCGTGTACAGTGTGAGCAAGCGGGCTTCCCCGAGATCCCTGGTTGCTGCAGGTGGCCAACGAGGGGCTGGGATGTAGCCTTCTTCCGCAGGTACGTGTTTCTAGTTTTTGCTAGGGTTATCCACCTGCACTATATTTATTAGACTGGCTAGAAAAGAACTCAGGGGAGATGGAGAACTTGAATGAAAGGAGAACCCTACACCAATGTGTGGCCATGACAGGACCAGTCCAATTAAGAGTGGGATTTGGCATAAGAGGCATATCCTGGGTCCCCTTTGAGAGTAGTCATTGATTGGAAGCAACAGAGGGCTCATTAGAGCCTCCATGACATAGCTTCCCAAACATAAGGCATAGTTAGGGAAAAAAATACCAAACAGAGTTGAATTAGTCAATCTACAAGGCACCTGTCACCTCTACTTCTGGAAGTATTGTGTTCTAATATTAATATTATTGAAGCTTCTTCCAATTCTAACATTTTGTGTTCTGAGATGCTTCTAGAGCATCGATATTCTGCTTTTTCATACTCTATGATCTAAAATCCCTTCCAGAAAAACTAAAGATTCTCAGGACCTCATGTGTCACGTAGCCTAACCCATATCTAAGTAGAAATTTCCTTGTCAGCTTTCCCAACAGGTGGCTGTCCATCATTTACTTAAAAATTCCTTAAGACAGCTCACTAATAATCAATGTTGACTAGAACCAGGTAAAGAACAGAGCCCTGGGACACTCCACTAGTGACCTTCCCTTAGGTTGACGCATGATCCATTGCTGAAAACTTTGGGTACAGTCATTCAGTTAGCTTTGAATCTACCTATCCATTTGATCATTTAGCTCTTGCCATTTTATTCACAAGCATAGCAGAAGAGCCTTTGAGAAACGCTCCTTTGAAATCCAGAAATATTGTCTGTATCATTTTATAGACTGATTATATAGAGGCTATATAGACTGATAAGTCAGTCTAAAAATTCTGTGATAAAATATAGTAAGTTTAGTCTAACTATAGACTAGGATCAGAGGCTTGAACCTTTGTTTCCTTCGTTATTTCAGATTCCTTCTTCTCTCTCTCCTCTCTCTCTCTCTCTCTCTCTCTCTCTCTCTCTCTCTCTCTCTCTCTCTCTGTATGTATATATCTATCTATCTGTGTATGTATATTTGCACATATGTATACATATAAATATATAATTGCCATACTTGAATACATATATTGAGAATACATATATTCAATTAAGACCTATTTTTAATGAATCTATACTGGCTTAAATAATCACTGTTTCCCTTTCTATAAGTACATAAAACATTCATTCACTAATACATTCCACAATTTTGTGAAGGACTGAAGGCAAATTTGGATATGTATAGGATCATAGGCAGGGGTAAATATTTTAACAAGTAGCTCTATGAAAAATAAATGTCTGTATGACACACTTTTCAGTTTAATCTGCATTACTGACATCTCCTCATTACTTCCTCAAGTCTAAACAATCAACAGAACAATAAGTCAAACCCTTATGTGGAACATTTCTCAGTTTCCTAGGTACATATGCTCACTGAAAAGTCAAAGATCAGCTCTAACCAGCTGGTATAGTTGGCTCCAGACACCGAAATGGTTATCATCATCATTACCTTCATAGAAATTATATAATAATAATTATATGTATACACACATATAAAACAGCTCCTTTGGTCCTCCCAATGACCCTATGAGAAAAGCACTATTATCGTGACCATTTTACAGATGAGGAGATAGTCTTACAGAGGCCAAGTGATTTTTCCAGGGTCACACATCTACTAAGCATCTGAGACAGGATTTGAACTTGGCTTTTCCTGAATCTGGGCCCAGCATTCTATCCATTGCACCATCTAGTTGCTTTGATCTAGATCTAGATCTAGCTTTTGATCTACAGAGATTTAAAAGGGAATTTTGGTGCCATCTCATCTGTTCCTCTCATTTTACAAATAAAGAGAATGAGACATCGAAGGACTAAGCAAATTGTCCAAGGTGATGGACAAGGAATGGACTCTAAGACAGAAAGTGTCATAGGTAGGATTTGTACTCCTCTGATCCCATAAATTGCCAGTGTCCCCCAGATTACCTTTTATTTAACTACTTTGTATTTATTTGTATTTAATCTGTATATCTATGCACACATATCCTCATTGTCTTCTATGTTAGAATGTAAGCTCTGTATAAGAGTGGTTTTATTATTTTCTGCCTTGGAACTGATATCTTTTATAGAATCTAAGATAGAAAGAAGGGGTTAAAAAATAAATTTAGTACCTACTTCCCAGAGTTATCATATAGTTCAAATGCAATAATAAAGTTAGAGGGTGATGTAAACTTTAAAGCATTTATGTAATAATTGCCATTTATTATTGTTATCTCTTTAAGTGTAAATATATAAATGTATGCATACATACACTGCGATGGATGAATTCTGAAATAACTAAGAAAACAAAGGTTCAGGCTTCTGAGCGTATCAATTTATCAAGCAATGTGTACCAATTACAACAAATCAAGACCAGATCTCCTCAGCTTGGGTCTTGATCCCAAACACAGGAAAAGACAGATTTTTAAGCATTAAAAGAAAATAACTAACAGGTTTTAAACCAGGATGTAAGATTAGGTAATTTGATTTCTGATTGGAGGAAAGTTTAGGGACTTTCCAAGTTGGGAGAAGGAGAACAAATTGGACTAATGCCCTTAAATCAGAGGAAAAAGGTATCCCATTTTCTCCAGAATATTTGTGTTCAATCAAAGGAACAAGGAAACAGTAACTGATTGATCAGTACAAAGCCAATTTTCAGATAAGATGATGTATTTGTTGGTTGAGATATATAATTGTGAGAAAACTCCTTGCATCAATCTTTGGATCTGACTGGATTTCCAGTCAGCATAACCTTGGTCCATAGTGAAGGGTCTCTAAGCAACAAGTAGAGATGGTCTAGCCTTCTAGTCATGCAGAGCAAGGTTCAAACAATACAGTGAAGTTCTCTCACAATTCCTATAATTAAATAAAATTTTCTCACAATACAAAAACTGGACCAGATCCACAATTGAATATAAAGGGAACTGAGCTAGATTCAGAATTCAGTCACAATATGGGAGTCAGTGTGATTTATTCAATTCCCACAATATATACATACCCCTCACATTACTGTACATGCATGTACATCAGGGATGAGATAAGATCATAAGAATTTGGTGAACTCACTTTTTTTTTAAACACTTACCTTCTGGCTTGGAGTCAATACTGTGTATTGGCTCCAAGGCAGAAAAGTGGTAAGGGTAGGCAATGGGGGTCAAGTGACTTGCCCAGGGTCACACAACTGGGAAGTGTCTGAGGTCAGATTTGAACCTAGGACCTCCCGTCTCTAGGCCGGGCTCTCAACCCACTGAGCTACCCAGCTGCCCCCAATGAACTCACTTTTTTAAGGAAACTTCAGCACAATTTTCTATGATGTTGCTTTATCTAGACCTTCTATAAGACAATGAAGAAGGTAGTGATGACAAGGACGGATGGCAATAACGCCCAGTGCTGAATACAGTTAAGACTCTCTGGGGCATTCAGTAACAAAACACATTTGCATTCATATATTCCTCAGGAGATTCTTTTGTGCCTTTGGAAAAATGCTCACTTAATTTGGAGAAAAAGGTTATCTTTGATCTGAGCTACTTATAAATTTAAAGAGAAGGTTGTTCTGCTTTGCCTCGGTAGTGTGGATTTTAAAATTAATATTCAATAACTAAATATATTTTATAAAGTTTTAATAATAATAAACCAAAAAAAAACCTAACTAAAAATGTACTAACCAGCTGCTCCCAAGAGCAAAAGAAGAAGAAGGAGTAGCTACAGAACTTGTAAAACAATAATGTGACCATGTAAACGTGGAGGCGCAGAAGAGATTAAAGGAAATTTGGGGAAATACTAAGGGACTTATGGGGGATGGAGTCCAAGGTTCAAAATCTCCATTTATACAGTATACACTGACTCAAACCACCATGCCAAAGGAAAAGCAAAGGTGGCAGGCTGTACATACTAGTGGCTTCACAGAAATGGCTTTCCCAGAGGTAAATCAAGGGATGAAAGAAATAGTTGCATCCTCCCATTCTAAAAGACCCATTAAGTGAGTCTTCAGAGGAAAATGTCTCTCTATATTTGTGTTTAAGGGCATTTTGGTTATTCTAATTTCCAGGTGGAAGCTAGAATGTAGTGATTCAGCAAAATAATGCTGAAACTGATTCATTATTTTCCTGGGGAGAACGGAACTTATTATATATTTTCCTTTTTTAGGTGAACTTTATTCAGTAGATTGTAGTGAGCCATACTCAGCAAAGATCTATCACGTTGAAATATTGAATCTCTTGGTGTTCCTTCTGCCGTTGCTTGAGTCCCACAAGGTATTGCCTTTCTGTACTACTATCTTTGTGGTAAAAAGAAATTCAAGGAGTGTCTGAAACCAGTTTTGAGTAAGTACCTAGTAAATTAATCTTGCTAATTTTTTAAATTTTTTTTTAGATTTAACTAATATTTCATTTTTTAAGAAAGATTTTCCATGGTTACATGATTCTTGTTTTTACTTTCCCCTTCACCCCTCTTTACTCCCCCATATCCAATGCGCATTTCCACTGGTTTTAACATATGTGATCAATCAAGACTTATTTATATATTATTGATAGTTGCATTTGTGTGGTCATTTAGTGTCACATCCCCAACCATGTCCGCATCCACCCATGTGTTCAAGCAGTTGTTTTGCGTCTGTGTTTCCATTCCTGCAGTTGTTCCTCTGAATGTGGGTAGCTTTCTTTTCCATAAATCCCTCAGAATTGTCCTGGATCATTGCATTGCTGCTAGTACAGAAGTCCATCACATTCGATTGTACCACAATGTTATCAGCCTCTGTGTATAATGTTCTCCTGGTTCTGCTCCTTTCATTCTGCATCAATTCCTGGAGGTCTTTCCAGTTCACATGGAATTCCTCCAGTTCATTATTCCTTTGAGCACAATAGTATTCCATCACCAGCATATACCACAATTTGTTTAGCCATTCCCCAATTGACGGGCATCCCTTCATTTTCCAGTTTTTTGCCACCACAAAAAGCAAGGATATACATATTTTTGTACAAGTCTGTTTATGAGCTCTTTGGGGTACAAACCCAGCAGTGGTATGGCTGGATCAAAGGACAGGCAGTCTTTTAGAGCTCTTTGGGCATAGTTCCAAATTGCCATCCAGAATGGTTGGCTCAGTTCACAACTCTACCAGCAATGTATTAATGTCCCAATTTTGCCACATCCCCTCCAGCATTCATTGCTCTCACCTTCTCTCATTTTAGCCAATCTGCTAGGTGTGAGGTGATACCTCAGAGTTGTTTTGATTTGCATTTCTCTAATTATTAGAGATTTAGAACACTTTCTCATGTGCTTATTGATAGTTTTGATTTCTTTATCTGAAAATTGCCTATTCATGTCCCTTGCCCATTTATCAATTGGGGAATGCCTTGATTTTTTTATAGATTTGATTTAGCTCTTTGTATATTTGAGTAATTAGGCCTCTGTCAGAATTTTTTGTTATAAAGATTTTCCCCAGTCTGTTGTTTCCCTTCTGATTTTGATTGCATTGTTTTTATTCATACAAAAAACTTTTTAAATTTAATATAATCAAAATTATTTATCTTACATTTTGTAATTTTTCCTAACTCTTGTTTGCTTTTAAAATTTTCCCCTTCCCATAGATCTGACAGGTATACTACTCTATGTTCACCTAATTTTCTTATAGTTTCCCTCTTTATATTCAAGTCATTCACCCATTCTGAATTTATCTTGGTGTAGGGTGTGAAATGTTGATCTAAACCTAATCTCTCCCATATTGTTTTCCAATTTTCCCAGCAGTTTTTGTTAAATAGTGGATTTTTGTCCCAAAAGTTGGGCTCTTTGGGTTTATCATAGACTGTCTTGCTGACGTCACTTATCCCAAGTCTATTCCACTGATCCTCCCTTCTGTCTCTTAGCCAGTACCATATTGTTTTGATGACCGCTGCTTTATAATATAGTTTAATATCTGGTACTGCTTTGGTAAAAAGGATTTTTTTTTTTGCTGAAAAGACCATGAGAGTCAAGGAGGAAGTGAAATAGAATGGGTCTATTCAATCTTTCAACGTGATAGCCCTCAGAAACATTCCATGGTTCCCTACTGTCTACTAAACAGAGTTCAAATACCCTAGGTTGGTTTTTAAGATACTACATACTTCTTCTCCAGCTCATGTTTCCAGGGCTTAAATCACAGTATTCCTTACCCATGTCCAGAAAGGGGCTCCATTTGTCATCCTATAATTCCCCACATCTGTGCTTTTGCTTACTCAGATCTCTCTGCTTGGAACACTTTGCTCCTGGATTTGGCTGTTTACAATCTCACCCTTTCCTCATTGCCATCTCTAGTCATAAGTTCTTCCTTTGGACTCTCCTAACATGATATTTGAATCTTTCACAAAGTTTCACACACTTTATTTTTTATTCTAGATATGTCTTCACTTCCTTGCCTCCAGTAAGATAAGCTGTAGACTCCTTGAGAACAGTGTAATGTAAACCCTATCAAAAGTAGGCATTCAATCAATGTTGGCCGAACTGAAAAGTTTATAACTCTGCCATGATAAAGGAAAATAAAATAATCCTATTATTTCTCCTCCACTGCTTATAATCAATTAATAAGCAAATATTTACAGGCCATAAATGATGATAAAAAGAATAATGCACATCTCTTTAATGCCATAAAGTTTACCAAGTGCATGCCAAAATATAATAATCTAATATGGGAGAAAGTGCACACATTATTTCTCCCAGGTAAAGGAAGCCAGATGACTTAGTGGATAGAATGCTGGGTCTGAAGTCAGGAAACCCTGATCTCGAATCTGACCTCGGACCCTTTTGTAAGGATGGATTTTTGTGCAAAGGAGATGGAACCATCCTTACACTTACCAGCTCTGTGACTCTCAGCAAGTCACTTAACTTCTGCCAGTCTCAGTTTCCTCAACTATAAAATGGGGATCATAATAGCACCTACCTGCCAGGGAGATTGTGAAGATCAAATAAAATAAAAATTGTAAAATGCCTAGCAGAGTGCCTGGCCTAGAATAGGCAGTTGATAAAAGCTTGTTCCCTTCCGTACCCACTTCCCAGTTTGTGGAGGGGGGAAAGAGGCTAAAAACAGAAATGATCTGCCTCTGGTCATGTAGCTAGAAGAAGAGGAACCACATAGGAATGGGGGCTCAAGTACAATTCTCCTGGCTTTCATACTACGTTAATATACATGACAGGAAGATAACAAAGCACTATAAGAAATCATATCTGATCGCCATAAGGGAGGACCATCAGCAATGACGTCAAAGAGATTGAGAAAGTTATTCAGTGAGTGGAGACCTTTAAGGGTACGATTTCAGTAAGTGGAAGAGGAAGGCGATAGGCAGAAGCAGCAAGTTACATTGTGGGGATAAAGTAAAATAAAGGAGGCGGCACTAGTGGCTACTTGTTGGTGAAGTTTGGTGGCTAAAAGGAGAGAAATAGATCAGCAGATTGAAAAGATAGCAGGGGTCTCAGTTACAGCTGATGGTAGTAGACCTAAAATGGTTGGTGCTTTGGTTACATTAGGGAAATAGAGTAAGGCATCTAGGTGGTACAGTGGATAATGTATTGGGCTTGGAATCAGGAACCTGAGTTCAAATTTGGTCTCAGATACTTAATAGCTATGTGATCCTGGGCAAATCACTTAATCCTGTTTGCCTCAGTTTCCTCCTATGTAAAATGAGCTGGAGATGAAAATGGCAAGCCTCACTAGTATCTCTGCCAGGAAAACACAAAATGGGGTCATGAAGTGTTGGACATGACTCAAACGTCCCAACAACAACAACAGAGAATGATTGAATTTCAATGTTGGAAGGATCTTGGGGATCATCTAGGTCAATCCTTAAGTGAAAGGGGGAATTCTTTCTGCCACATCTTTGAAAAGTGGCCAATCATTTTTCTGCTCTGAGACCCAAACCACTGGGAACCCCCACCTTACTAAGGCAGCCCCTTCGATTCTGGGAGAGCTCTGATGGATATCTTTTTCCCCATAAAGAACTGAAACTCACTTGCCTATAATTTCCCCACTTCTCCAAGTTCTGCACTTTGGGTTGAAGCAGAATAAGTCTAATATTTCATCCAAATGACAGCCTTCTAAATTCTTGAAGGTAGCAATCATTTCTTCCTCAGAACTTTCTCTTTTGCAGGCTAAACATCCATAGTTCCTTTTATTGCTCCTCATAGGTCATGGGTTCCAGACCAGACTGGTTATCTCCCATCTGGTACACCTTAGTTTATCCAGGCCCATCCTGAAATATGATGCTCAGAACTCAACCCAACATAATACTGCACTGAGACGTTGGGCACACCCTGTACTTCAGGTGGTAACTAACTAGAAGATGGAACTGGTAAGACTCTCATATTTCTTTCTCTGTGTAATACTTTTTTTTTTTAATACAAAGATCTCATTATCTTTTTGTTTGCCACATTATGATAATGACTAGTATTAAGTTTGCAGTCCCCTAAAATCCCCAAATCCACTCTGGCTCTGCCTATAGTAGCTGTTTAATAAATGTCAGTTTCGTGGCATATTTCTCTTTGTTCAATAGTTTAAAATTCAACATACTAAGGTCTTTCCTGGCTCTTATATACTACATACAGTTCTATGACCAGCTAGTTTATACTTTATTTGTCCTTCCTTCTGAGTGACAACATCTTTTCCCCTCTAATTCAAACCTTTTGGGTCCTGCTGACTATTGCAAATGCCATCCTAAGACAGTAAGTCACATTCAAGGCTATATTGCTGGGTGGATTCACTTATTCTACTTGGGCCATTTTTTATGATCCTATGATTTCAAGATGCCAACAAGCTAATGAGTTGTCCTCATCCTTAGTTTTTCTCTTTTTTTAAAAAGTATATATTTATATCTATAATTTTAATTATTTTGTAATAATTAAAAATGGGTTTGACAAGAATAAGAATTTAAAAAAAAACCATTGTGGTCACCTTTTATAAAATTAACTCTTAAGTCATGAGGCTGTTAGCAGCTTTAGTAGCTTTATTATAGCAGGGTAGAGATAGCAAAGAGGGAAATGTAGGAAGGTGATAGGGGAATTGTCTAGCCTACCACTCTAAATCTTCTACAAAGAAATCTAGCTTGCTCCCTGACAAAGTTTCAGTCTCTGGTCAAAGGACTGGGAGAGTCTCAGCCTCCAAAGCAGAAGTCCTCCAATGCAGAAGTGCTACGCAGAAGAATCCAACTCAGAGACACCAATTCAGAGGTCCTCCCTCAACAAGAGCCACCAGCTCACCAGAAGAAGTACCTCAGCAAGAGACACTAGCACAGAAGAAGCAGAAGAAGAAGTAGAAGAAGTGACTCAGAATGCTCTAGGATGACTTTTATAAGCATTTTTTTCCTCAGTACTTCCTGTCTCTCTGGTCCCCCATTCCTTTCACTATGGGCTGGTCTATATCATCTCAAGAAATAAACAAAGTCTCTCAATTTGCCTAACACTTCCCAGGGATCAGTGTCTGTGGGATCTACCTCTCATCCTCTGAGGGTGTGAACTCTTATCAAAAGGATTTCTGAGTTCCTGATTGATTAAGTTAAAAGGGTGGAGCACTCCAAGTACTTGATTAAGATTAAAAAAAATCCCTTTCACAATTTATATATATACATAATATTATATATACATACACAGGCACACATATGGCAAACCATTCCCGTATCTTTGTCAAGAAAACCTCAAAATGGTGTCACAAAGAGTTGGACACAATTGAAAAACAACTGAACAAGAATGATTGCTGGAGAGAACATTCAAATTGATGAGATCTCCAATCATCCATTTGAGTATTTTTTTAAACAATAAATTTTTTTCCAGATTATATGTCTATCATCCTCCATTTCTGATGTAAATTCTAAACTCTCTTGCCAATCTAGATGTTCTCTGGCTCAGTGAAAGGAAGATCCATTTTTTTGTTCTCAGAACATATTGGTAGAAGGTCCCTGCCCGTGTGGTTGGTCTGCAAGGTCACAGTGATACCCTAACTCTCTCCTTCTTCCTGCCCAAGCGTGGCACCAGTCTCCTTTGGAAGATAAGACCCAAGAAAGTAAAAACTTAAGGAAAGCTGAGATCTGGAATCTTTACTTTTCCTTACTCTAGGGAAACTGAAACAGAGATGCCTGGGAAGGCACAGCATTAAAGAATGTAGGATTACTTGATTAACTGACAATAAATATATTTTTCAGGAAAAGAAAATCTGCTGGAACAAGAAGGCCTGCCAGACCATCGCCACAGAAAAGCCTGTTTGTGCAGGTAGTACAATGGGCAATGTGTTTCTCCCATGCAAAGACTGAAAAATGGAATTTGTTTTTCTGACCCCTGTTAGCTTGGTTAATGTATTCATTTCCCAACTGATGGAAACTTATCTCTCTTGGTAGAGGGCCTCAAGTGAGTCCATTAGTGTGAAGGGGGCCTGTGTAGGAGATTCTATCATCCTATGGGACTGGATCCAAAACATGCTGCCAGAAGCTTCTACATAACAATAACGACAACAACAATAATAAAGTAAAAGTAACTAGCATTTATATGACATGTTGAGTCTTACAAAACACTTTACAAATACTGTCTCATTTTATCCTCACAACAACCCTGGGATATAGGTACTATTGGGATCTCATTTTACAGATGAGGAAACTAAAGCTGGGAGAGTTTAAGTGACTTGCTCAGGATCATGCAGCGTGTCTGAGAGTAGATTTGAACTCAAGTCATTCTGAGCTCCAGGAACTCAGTTAAAGGAACTGGACTCCAGGTTCAGTGACTTCTTCACTGTATCACTTGGTTACCATTTTCTATTCCCATTTATTTCAGGAACGAGAAACAATAATCAAGGGTATCATGTTTTCTCTGTGCTAATCCCACCTTGTTATAATTTTTCTTTAGTCCTGTGATTCCTGTTTTAGACCTTACATTGGCTCATTTCCTATTTGACTTTTCTGCCTCTTCCCCAGCAAAAATAGGGACAGGGGCTCTATCCTGCCAGCTACTAGTTTCAACTGGGCCACAGGGCTCCCACCTTCTGAATAAGTGCAAAATCCATCTCTCAGTTTTCCTAATGTTGCTACAAAATACATTTTTCCTAATCCATGGACAGCCCCTTCCCCATATCCTACAAATATCACTTACCCTCACAATGCTCTAGTTAACTCCCTAAGACTATGTCACGGAGACAGCCCCACTTTTTATTGGTAGAATTGCCATTCCCTAGTCCAAACTTCCTTACTTCCATTGGGAATTCCAATAACCTCTCAGCCACCTTACACCCACAACTTCAGTATCAATATCTCTCATTCACTTGACATAGTCAGTTTATTTCCAAATCTTGTGATTTTTATCATCACAACATCTCTCAACTTTGTGCCCTTCTCTCTACCCACATAATCTTAATCCTAATCAAAGCCTTCTTCACCTCAAACCTGATTATTGTAAGACCCTTCTAACTGGTGTCCTTGCCTCAGATCTTTCTGCACTCCAATTTATCTTCCCACTCTACTGCCAAGGTGATTTTTTTAAAGTACGGATCTGAACATGGTACCTCCCACCCACCCCCTTGCTCAAAAAACTCCAGTGACTATTAACTATTATCACCAAGATCAAATGTGAATTTCTTAGGTTAGCAATTTAAAGTTCTTTATAACTTGACCCCTTCTTACACTCTTCCTTTCCATATACTCTAGGATCCTGATATAATGGCCTGCTTATATTTCATTGAATATTCCTGTCTTTGCACTGGTGGTCCTCATGCTTAGAAAACTCTTCCTCTTCATCTCCATCTTGGTTTCCTTGACTTCCTTCAAAGTTAAGCTTAAGTTCTACTTTGTTCAGGAAGCCTTTCTTAGTCCCCTTTTAGCTGAGATAAGCTTCAAATGACTGTGTGTGTGTGCAGATAGAGAGATAGATGGATGGATAGATGGACAGATAGATGGATGGATGGATAGATAGATAGATAAATAGATAGATAGATGGAAAGACATATAGATATCTTCTATATGCCTATTTATTAAATGTTTTCTGTCCAATTAGAATGCAAGATACTTCATGGGCAGAGACTGGTCTTGCCTTATTTGTATTTTCAGGATTTAATACAGTGTCTTAGAACATAGATGTTTCATAAGTCCTTGTTAAAGCAAGGAGTTTCCTTCCTTCAGAGCTCCTTATATAAATGAAATCCCAGGTGTACTTCCTATCCCTTCTCTTTCAGTCTATCTTCCACTTGGTATAAAATTGATCTTTCCAAAGATCTAAACATTCGTTGTTGTTATTCTGTTGTTTTGGTTGTACCTAACTCTTCATGACTCCATGAGATGAGCTAGGATATAATCACTCAGCCACCTTCAGAAAAGCCTCAGAAATAATGGGAATGTGCTATATTAAACAATTATTAAATAGAATAAACTCCTTTTAAAAAAGGGCCTTGACAAATCAAGGATTTTGTTAACAGGCAAATGTCATCTTTTATAC
The DNA here is from genome assembly GCF_016433145.1 of Gracilinanus agilis. Lineage (NCBI taxonomy): Eukaryota > Metazoa > Chordata > Mammalia > Didelphimorphia > Didelphidae > Gracilinanus > Gracilinanus agilis. The sequence continues at coordinate 103,074,685 of NC_058132.1, forward strand.
CCTAGATCTAGCTTTCAACAGTCAATAACCCTCTAAAGTTTTATGCCATCCTGCTCTAATTTAGTTCCTAGTATAGTGCTTAGGACACGGGAGGCACTTAATAAATGTTTTTTGATTGATTGAACCTTTGTGGCTTTAGGAAGTATGGACTAGATGATCTCTATAGAATTCTGAATCCTCTAACACTCCTGATTTTTTTCTGTTGACCAAAAGTAAAAGAAAGAATTCCATGTATAATTGGGATAAAAACAATTTGAAAAACTCAGTCTGTTTTTTGTTACATAATATTAAGAGTTTTTGCACAAACAATATCGATGTGTTAAAAACGGAAGAGAAAACTATCAACTGAGAAAACATATTTTCATCAAGTATAACTCTGCTAAAAGCCTGCTTTCCATAATATGTAGGAAATTAATACAAATAAATATAATGAACCATTCTCCAATAGGTAAATGGTAGAAGGGTATGAAAAAAGACTTCAAAATAAATGTAAAATATTAACTATATAAAAACATTTAATCACTAATTTTAAGAAAACTAATTAAAACAACTCTTAAGTGTTACCACATACTCATCAGATTTGACAATGAGAAAAGATAGAGATGATTAAAGCATCAAACTCTGAAGCATTGTTGGTGGATCTGTAATTTAGTCCAACTATTTTGGAAACAATTTGGCATTATATAGGAGAGTCACTAAACAGTTGATATCCTTTTGCAATAAGCAATTCCACAATTAGGAATATATCTCAAAAAGATTAAAGACAAAGAAAGAGCCTATAAGGAGCAGTATATTCATAACTGTGCTTTTGTGTTTCAAAGCATTAGAAACGATATAGGTACTCATCAAATGGAAGATGGTAAAATAAATTGAGTTTACATATATATATATATACATACATATATGTATATATATATATAATGTTACTCTCTCTCTGAGAGAGTAACATAAGAATTGGTAAATTATGAGAAATGTGAGGAATTTTTGGAATGAATAAAGAATAAAGTAAGCCTAACTAGAAATACAATATAGACAATATAAAACAGGTAAAAACAAAATTGATAATATAAGCAAAAGCAACATTAAAAGGTAGCCAAACTCAAAATAATTGAAAGACTGATATTAGTCCCAAAGAAGAGATTTGATAAAATACAGTTTCCAGCACTTTTCAAAGTGCCTGGCAAATAGAAAATAATTAATGAATACTAGTTGACTGATTGATTAATAACTCTTGAATGAGACGAAGGCATTGCCTGAGTGGAAAGCTGCATATGTTGCCAGAAATGGGTATTTTCTGCTATGTTAGTAAGTTTTACTTACTTATTTTTCTTTTTACAAAGAATGGTTCAACTTGGAAGGTATATTGGAAGATGTCTGAGACATTAAGAAATAACTAAATAAAAAACAGGGAAGAATACAGTGGGACTATTGCTTCCTCATTCCTCAAAGTTATGTTTCTCTTAATGTAATCTACTTGCATTAACCTTTTGGCTGCCATATCAAACCACTGAGTCGTGTTGACCTGGCATTCCGCTGAAAGCCTCTGATCTATTTTTTAGACAGTCTGCTGCCTAACCTGTTTCTGCCATCTTGCTCTCATGAACTTCATTTATTGAACTGAAATGTAAGGCTTTACATTTATTTCCATCAAATTTCATTTTAACTCCCAAGGGTCTGTCATGTTAAGATCACACAGAAAAGTATCTCTTTCAGCTAGTGTGTTTATTAATACACTGAACTCTCTCTTTTTTGCCATTTATAACTTTATTCAAGTCAACAATAAGATTTTTTTTAACTGGTGCAGATTTCTGGGGATTCTACTGGAATCCTCCTTACAAGGTGACATCAAACCATTAATGGATACTCTTTATGCTCATACTCTCAAGCAATTCCAAAACTACTTAACTGTTCTTTTAGATGACATTCATATCTCCCTATTTCTCACAAAAAGAACAAGAAAAATTCATAAAATCTTTTGCCATTATGGGAGGGGTGGTACAGGGAATGCAAAATTCATCAATACATTTTTTTAAAACCCTCACCTTCCGTTGTAGAATTAATACTGGGTATTGGTTCCAAGGCAGAAGAGTAACAAGGGCTAAGCAATGGGGATTAAGTGACTTTGACTAGGGTCATACAGATAGGAAGTGCCTGAGGCCAAATTTGAACCCAGGACCTTCCATTTCTGGGCCTGACTCTCAATCCACTGAGCCACCCAGCTGCCCCCTCATCAATACATTTTTAAAAGACAGACCAACTCAAAACAGTCAACCTGTCATCATTTTTAACCCCTTTACAACATTAGACATCAATAATTCCTAAGCTTCCATCTATAATGCAGTGGGAACCCATCGCTATTCAAGGGACAGTAATTAGAAGTACATTGAGGGGTCAGCTAGGTAGTTCAGTAGATAGACAGCCAGGGCTAGAGACGAGTGGTCCTGGGTTCAAATTTGACCTCAGGCATTTCCTAGCTATGTGAACCCTCATTGCCTAGCTGTTATCGCTTTTCTGCCTTGGAACCAATATCCAGTATTGATTCCAAGAAGGAAGGCAAGTGCATAAAAGAAAAGAAATGCATTGAATTTAGAGTCAGGGTCCTGGATCTTTAAATTGCAGCGTTGATTCCTACTTGCTGAGTGACCTTCCCCAAGTCCTGCCTCTTCTCTGAGTGCCTATTTTTTTCTCTGTCAAAGGACAATGCTCCTCTCTATGCTACCACCCTCATGCTATGGCTGTAAAGAAAGTGCTCTTTAAAAGTGAAAGCATTGTGGCGATGAGGGCTGCCACTAGGGATGGCATCGATCTGTGGTGCTGCTCCCATTAGCACGAGTTCTAACCTGCTCTTGGTGGAGAGGGGGGGAAAGATGGGTAGGAAGGAATAGCCCTCAGTCCTTCGCTAAGTGTTATACAAATTGAAATGACACATTAGGTCCTGCTTACACTGAAAATATAATAAATTGCTTCCTGCCTTATCAAGCCTAATGGCATTTTGTAAATCATATTGTTGCTGAAGCTTGTTGAGCTCAATCAATCACAGGAATGACAAGTCCCAGTCCTGACCAACAACGTAGCATCATGGGGAAGGATCCATCTGACCCGTAGTTGCTCTATTTTTATTTTATTTTTTTAAAAACCCGTACCTTCTGCCTTAGAATCAATTCTAAGTATTGGTTCCAAGGCAGAAGAGTGGTAAGGGCTAAGCAACTGGGGTTAAGTGACTTGCCCAGAGTCACACAGCTAGGGAGTGTCTGAGGTCAGATTTGAACCCGTCTCTAGACTTGGCTCTTAGTCCACTGAGTCATCCAGCTGCCCCTCGTTGGTTATTTTTTTTACTTTAGTTATTATTAATAAACTTTATAAAATTTAATACTTAGTTATTGGATATTAATTTTAATCTTTACATCTAGAAGGTATCTAAGGTCAAATTTGAACCCAGGACCTCCTGTCTATAGGCCTGGCTCTTCATCCACTGAGCTACCCAGCTGCCTCAGCAGTTCTATTTCTTAAACAATCTACTGGGGAGAGGGAGTATTTTGGTGCCTGGTTGAAAGAAGGCAAGAAGACTTGAAATCCTTATGGATGGAACTAGAATACATCATATGAACTTCTGGAGTAACACACATATCACTGGGGCCTAATTTCACTTTGCTATTTAGAATCCAAGAATAATATCTAGCAGGTTTGCAAAGAGAATCACCAATAATGTCTCCCCTTATCCTCAAAACAACCCTGGGAAATAGTTGCCATTATTACTCCCATTTTACAGATAAGGAAATCTCAGGTGAGAAATAGAAGACTATCAAACTCGAAAAGAACCTTCCTACAGCCTCCCTAACAAGTTTGTCCACTACAAAAGGTGTCAATGGCTGTGCATTGACCATAATGCACCCCAGTGTAGCAGAAACCAGGTTGAAATGTAATTGGGAAATATTTAACGAGATAAAGAAAAATACAGTACAATATAGACATGTTAATATGTCATTTTCCAAGTCAGTATGCAGCTCCCAGGGATCCTTTTCCATGGTTTAATGGCCTCCAATTCTACTTGAGTTTCAAACTATTCTCTACAACATCTCCTCAATCTGTCTCTTCTCCATTCAAATGGCAGCATCATGGTCCCTGATGAGGACCCTGCAATAGCCACCTCACTGGCCTCTTGCCTCTAGATTTCCTTCTTCAGTACACACAGATATCCAATGGATATTCCTGGAGCACAAGTCTAACAGTGTCGCTTCCCTGCTCCAGAAGTGTCAATGGCTCCTTCCTACCTCTATGATAAAATACCTCTGGGACTATTTGGCTTTCAAGTCTTTATAATCTGAATCCAACCAATTATCCTAATTTCACATTCTCACTCCTCATTTTGTAACGTAAGCGAATGTTCCGTGTTCTAGACTCCTAGCTAAGTTCTTGCTCCTCTCCTTATATAATATGTTTTCTCCCACTTCAGTGTCATTCCTCAGATTATTTGCCATGACTGAAGTATTCTTCCTTTTCTCCCTTGCCTCTTAGAATCCCTAGTTCCTTTCAAGGCTTAGCTTAATTGATACTTCCTATAAAAGGACCTTCCTGAATATTCCAGCTTTAAGATATCCTCAATATCATATATGTATATATATATATTTCTCAACATATATTTTATATATCAAATATATACTTTAAATATAAGTAATTCATGATATAATAATAATATATGTATTTATATTTATAAATACTCTTTCAATAAAATATAAGATCCCTTCCCCATCATATCTTTCCCCATCATGGTTTCAATATATCATGGGTTGGCATAAGAAATCAAATGGGAATTTTGAGGAAGTTTCACAGAATCTATAGACCACATACAAAGGCCAGTAGATAATGCAGAAAAAGTTTGGAAGCCATCTAGCCTATGATCAAAACTTAACCCAAATTTTACACTAAGGTGATGTAAATATTCCCTAAAAGAAAAATAAAATATTCAGACTTTGTCTTTGGTATAAAGGGAGAGTCAAATAATTTTACATAGATTTTCCAGAGAGTGGGGGTGCTGTGCGCTTAACCCTGGTGATATAGAAGGGATACCCATATTTAGTTTTCAGTTATTTGCCTACATGGCTTTCCCTCAATGAATGAAGGTAGGTTTCTAGAAGTGAGGGACTACTTCATTTTTGTATTTATATTTCTACTGTCTAGCATTGTGCCTGACACATATTAATTGTTTAATAAATGTAGGCTAAATCCTTTGCTTGAAAAAGAGTGGTTCTTGAATCGGGGCTCTCTCTCCAACAATAAGGAAGGCTCTTGGAATAGGGCAATAGAAAATGTTGAACTGCTGTATAGGAAAGATCTGGGTACAAATCCTACGTCTGACACTGTTTGAAAATGAGCAAATCATGAAGTCTCCCTGAACCTCCCCATTTTTATATATAAGTAGTAGGCAAAAATAATTATAATATTTATTTCACTGAAAACTTATAAGGATCAAAGAATTTTGCAGACTTAAAATCCCTATTAAACAGTTAATTTGTGAACACTTAGTAGACACATTATATTTGAGGTTCTTGATGAGCATATAAAGGCAACAATGAAATATCTCTTGCTCCCTAGGATCTTATATTCTATCGCAAGAAAGAGTATATATATATATATATAAAACTATATATTTGAAATTATAGAATGCATATTGTGAGAGTTGTAATAATATAATATTGTATAAATACAAACCATATAAACGAGGGCAGCTAGGTGACACAGTAGATAGAGTATTGGACCTGGAGTTGGGAAGGCTCATGTTCCTGAAGTTGTAAGCATAGGTAATTTGTCATCATGATCATAAAAAAGGGAGGAAGATAGGTGGGATTAATTTATTCTCCCCCACTCAGATTTAGGGTAGCTAGGTAGAACAATGGATAGAATGCTTGGCCTGGATTCAGGAAGATTCTTCTTCCTTAGTTCAAATCCAGCCTCAGATATTTGCCAGTTCTGTGACCCTAAGCAAGTCACTTAACCCTGTTGGCCTTAGTTTCCTCATCTATAAAAAATGGGCTAGAGAAGGAAATGGCAAGCCAGTCTAATATCTTTGCCATGAAAACTCAAAAGGAGTCATGAAGATTCAGACATGACTGAAAAACTACTCAACAACAACTCAGACTTAAAGAATCTCAGCATTTTACTGTCCACCAGAAGGTATCCTACACCTGAGCAGATTGCTGCTACATCTCCAATAGCCATCTAGTCTCCAATTTAAACAGTGCCAATGACAGGGAATTCACTGGAGGGTCCTGGGGGAAGGGTAAATCCATTCCATCTTTTGTTGTTGTTTGGTCCTTTTTAGTCCTATCAGATTCTTCATGATACCATTTGAGGTTTTCTTGGCAAAGATACTGGACTGGTCTGCCATTTCCTTCTCCACCTCATTTTATAGATGAGGAAACTGAGGCAAACAGGATTAAGTGACTTGCCCAAAATCACACAGCTAGAAGATGTCTGAGGTTAGATTTGAACTCAGGAACATGAGTCTTCTTGACTGCAGGCCTGGCACTCTATCCACTGTACTACCCAGCTGCCCCATCTTTGAACAGTTAAGAAGTTTCCTTTACTACTGAGCTGAGATTTATCTCCATCCTCATTCTACCCTCTAGCATTGACCAGAAGAAGTCTGATCTCTTTTCTACAGGATGGTCCTTTAAATATTTAAAGACTTGTTTTGCTCTAAGTCTTCTCATTTCCTTGCTATGTATACCCAGTTTTCTTTTTAAAATGGATCTTGGTGTGTGGCATGACTTCCTAATTCAATCACTATCTTGATCACCATCCTCTTTATATGCTTCAGTTTATCAGTGTTCCCCTTAAAATGTGGCACTAGATAAAAAGCTCTGTACATAGTCTGACAAAGATCATCACCGCTCTTTATCTGGACAGTATTCAGCTCTTAGTTCATTGGGACGTAGATAGAAATAATAGGGATCGCATACTTTCAACCATTCCATCTTCTCTTCCAAGTCACTGCATGACAGAACTAAGGCAAGGTACAGTAATTTCATTTTGTATCTAGGAACCCACCTCTATAAGTTAACCACAGAGAAAATTTTCAGCTTTCCTGCCTTTCCCTTCCTTCATATTCCTTCCATATTCTTTCATTTTCTCTGTCTCTCTGTCTCTGCCTCTGTCTTTCCCCCCTCTGCCTTTCTCTCTCTGTCTCTCTGTCTTTGTTCTCTGTCTCTGTCTCTGTCTGTCTGTCTGTCTCTCTCACACACATATCTTCCTTCTCTCCCTCCCTTCCTCTCCATATGCATATGAATATAAATACACACAAAAATGATGATATTGAATAAGATCGTACTTGGATTTTTCAAATAGAGATACAACATGCCCAAATGGGAACGGCAGCAGCAACAACCACCACCTTTTCATCTTAGACCTCAGAATGCACCCTGTTATGGAGAGATGGAAGAACTTGGAAACTGTTGCATGGATCAGGCACTGTTCTCTCTAGGCAATAGGATCATATGGAATCAAGAAATCCAGATATCTATACCACTTGGGTTGGAATTATATAGACTCTTAAAATGATTACCTTCCATCTCTTTCAAAGAGTGAAAGGCAAGGTCCTACCCACTCAATCACAAGCTATATTAATAGACTTGGACCAAGATTCTAGGTGACATGACATAGGTCAACTCTACCTTAAGAAACCTTGATACAGGAAAAATGTGAACTCACAAAATAAACTGGGGGAGGGAGGGGCATGACTACTCAATTTAGAAAAGCCTATTTTGCTTGACTAAAACATTTATTACTGGAATCTTTTCATTTATAGCTGCTCTATGCTCATGTTTTCTTTTAAAGGACACTACTATATAAATACTCTGGATGGCAGGTTTGGAGAAAACTAGAACCAAGAACAATGGCAATTGAAATTTATTTGAAAATGAAGAGAAAACATATCCGAACAGGAAAAGAGGAAGAAAGAAATGAATGAGGTGGAGAAAGTTAAAAAGATAGTACCTTTGTTCCCTTAATTATTTCCTCTTTTATCCTGTATGAAAGTTGTTTGTATATATTTTTTGCTTGTTGTCTCTGCTATTAGATTGTGAGCTCCTCATGGGCGGGGATGTCTTCTGGTTCTTTTTGATTCCCCTTCCTGACATGATGCCTGACTCAGAGTGGGTGCATACTGCCTATGGATTGACTGAAGAATGGAAGATCATGGAATCAAGGGTCGAGAACTAGAAAGGGCCTCAGAGAATATCTAGGCAGCCACCTAGTACAGTGAAACCAGACCACTAGTCAGGAAGATCTGAGTTCAAACCTTATCTCAGATACTTATCAGCTGTGTGATCCTAGGCAGATCACCTAAACCAGTGGTTCCCAAACTTTTTTGGCCTTCCGCCCTCTTTCCAGAAAAAATATTACTTAGAGCCCCCTGTCACATACTATCACCACTCCCTTAGAATTATTCACCGCCCCCAAATGTACCTGTGGCCATCACCACTCTTGAATTGCTGCAGCACCCACCAGGGGGCAGTGGCGCCCACTTTGGGAATCACTGACCTAAACTTTGACCATCTCAGTTTCCTTATCTGTAAAATGAAGATAATACCACTGACCTTCCAAGGTTGTTAGGAAAGCATGAGATAATATCTAGAATTACTCTGTAAAACTTAAAGAGCTTTATAAAATGCTAGCTATAATTATTATCTTATTTGATCCTCCAACAACCTTGCAAGACAAGCAGCACAAGTCTTATTAACCTTGTGTCAGAGCAGAAAACTGAGTGACAAAATGAGAAAGAAGTTATTTGCCAAAGATCACACTGCCTGCTAAGTGGTGGTCCTGAAGTTTGAGACCAAATCTTCTGGTCTAACTTTGTTTTTTTTTTTTATGCCACTATATCAGGTTTTAATAAAGTTAATTTATCAATAAACATTTATTAAATGCCTACTAGGTGCCAGGCATTGTACTAAGCCAGGGATTTAAAACAGGTAAATGATGCAATTTGTCTGGAAATTGTTGTAAGTAAGGTATGTGGGGGAGGCAGTGTATTTTTAGAAATGAATGCAATATTAAGACAAAAGGCATCAATTAATAAAAAGGAGTTGAAGAGGTCTGAAAGAGGTGTGACTACCCATTTCCCTAAGGTCTGTGCTGAAGTCCAGAAATAAAAATAAAATACTGAGTCCATCTGACAACACATATATAGGCTATCAAAGAGAAAAAGATATATGTTTAAAATTATAAAATATTGAGCATCAATTATAAAGGCTATAGAAAGGAAAGCAGGAAGTGCCTGGGGGGGTTCCCTTCCTAAAGAGAAGCAAGTAAATAGGGTGTTGAAAAAGCTCTTTGCATGAGTATGTCAGAGAACTTAGACAAACTCAACTCTGTAGGACCTGGGACTGTTAAACTTGGAAATACAGGATGACCCAAAAGTCTTAGTGCTGTTTTAAGTTTTATGTCTTTGAGTTAAAATTGCACTAAGACTTTTTGGGATAACTGTATAAGGAAGTCACAATCAGGGCAATACAGAGTTTGAAGAGTACATGATGATGGCAGAAAGAACTTTAGAATCATGAATCTTAGAATGTCTGAGGCAGAAGAGACTTTAGGACAAAGAACAAAAGATCTGGGTATATATTAAAATATAGAATGAATTCTGAAAGGGATCTAAGAATAGAATGATAAAAACAACAACAGTATTTATATAATTGCTTTCAGTTTGCAAAATATTTTCAAATACTTCATTTTATCTTCACAACAATCCTGAGAGGTAGGTGCTATCATTCCCCACCCTTTTACAAATGAGGAAATTGAGGCAGATGAATTTAAATGGTTTGCTCAAGGTCACAATAGCTTGGAAATGTCTGAGGTCAAATTTAAACTCAGGTTTTCTTGCCTCAAAAGACCTTAAAACATCTAGTATTACTGCTGGAATGTTAGCACTTGGTATTTTTGTATATAGAATTAGGAGAATTGGGTTCAAATTCTGCCTCTGACACTATCTGTATGAGCTTGAGCCAGACACTTACCCTTTTCCAGACTTGGTTTCCTCCTCTGTAAGATGGTAACTATGTGACATATCTCACAGGCTTGAAGGGAAAAATGTTTCTGTCAATTTTAAAGTGTTATAGAAAAGGGCATCTTTGTTAGTACCGACCTTAAAAATAGAAATGCTAGAGCTGGCACCTTGGTTCATTTCATATAAGTTTTTCATTTTATGGGAGAGGAAATTATGGCCAGAGATTTAGTCAAACCAAAAGTCATGGGGCAAATCTGGGATTAGAAGCCCAGTTCCCAGCCACCTTGTCCATAACTCTTTCCATTATATACTTTTCTGCTGCCTCAGTTTCTCTAGTTTCACTACAAATGGCAGGCCTGTATCTTCACCTCCTCAGTCATCCTGGGGATGCCACTTCTCTTGGGAGGGTAACATGATCACAAGGCAATAGCCAGTGTACCAGCAGGAAGTCAATGGGTCATTCTGAGAAGCTTCAAAATAAATCCCAACCAGAAACATCACTTGGGGTTGCTAGGAAACAGCTAGTTTCTTACAAGGAAGGTTGATTAGCAGGGTGGGGAGAAGATAAAATAAAGGAGAGCTGGACCTTGCTCTGCCCTGTCCCAATCAGACAGGCTATCAGAACTATTGAAGTAATTTCTTATTCAGCCCAGTTTGAAGAGCAGAGTTAAATTGAGGAGTAATGATTCCCTGCTAATGCTTCTAAGGTCCAACACATATGAACACTGTCTACATCTGGAGAAAAGAAGGGATTTTTCCTTCATTCTATTCAAACTGGAGGTGTTCTAGGTTTTTCCTTTGGGGTTTATAAGACATCTCTGGACCAATTTGAAGAAGGAATTATTGACTAACAGGTTAAAAGAAATGGGAAAGGCCACTAACTCCCTTCATGACCCTGGGCATTCTATTACCTTTCTTAATTCTCAGTTTCCTCATTAGTAAAATTATGATTTTGGGTCATATCAAGATCATATTGGGCAACAGTTTTTGTATTCTGAGAATGAGAAATACTAATATCTCCCCCTTGTTAAAATTATTAAAGTTTAATATTAATACAGTGTAATAGGGAAGCTAGGTGGCAGAGGAGATAGAGTGCTGGGCATGGAGTTAGGAAGACATCTTCCTGAGTTCAAATCTGGTCTCAGACACTTCCTAGCTATAAGAACCTGGGCAAGTCCTTTAATCCGAATCCTGCCTGCTTTGGTTTCCTCATCTATCAAATGAGCTGGACAAAGAAATGGAGATCCAGTCTAGTATCTTTGCCAAGAAAACCCCAAATGGGTTCACAAAAAGTCAAACGTGACCAAAAAATGACTGAACAACAACAAATGTACCAAGTACTCTGCTAAACACTTTATAAATACTAACTCATTTGATAAAAGTGGTCAGAAGCTTTACTCTGCCCTTGAAAGCTTACGGTCTACACCACCCAGAGACTTTGGAGGAAGACTTTAGTGAAAATCAAATGAGTGATAATAAATGTAAACTCTCTTGAATATTGATTTTTCAGTTGTATTTAGCCTGGGTGATGCGTGTGCACATCCACATGGGAAAAATCAAGTCAAAGAAGTCCTTTTGAATTCTGCCTTCATCCCCAGTATAATGTTCGGTTCTAAGGCACCATGTAGAAGCAGGGCAGCCCCAAAGTGGAGGCCTTTGAATACATCTCATAGGAAGATTGGTTGAAGAAACTGGTCTTGATTGGCCTGGAGAAGATCACATTCAAGGTATGGGGGTGGGATTTCTTAGCTACTTTAAAATATGAGAGACTGTCATCTAAAGACTTGGTTGGACTTGTTCACTTTGGATTCAGAGAGCAAAAAAAGAAAAATAGAAGCAATGGATGGCTGTTAGTATTGATTTAGGATTTTTAAAAAGGATTTATATCGGGGGGGGGGGGAAAGACCTAAAATAACATCAACAAGAAAATTTCCTAATAATCTGAGCTATCCCAAAGTATGATGAGCTGCATTTAGAAGTAGTGGGTGCTACTGCCTTAGAGGTCTTCAAGCAGAAAGATATAAGAACATGTATCTGGGAACATCTGAGTGGGGTTTCTTTTTGCATAAAGTTTGGGCTTGATGTCTGCTTGAGGATCCTTCCAAATCTCAAATTCTGAAATCTTTGATTCAAATGAATACATACACTTCAATGACAGACAGAATTCCCATCTAGGAGTGACCCACACAAAGGAAAGAACAGGTCCAGTCACTTACTAACTGTGTCATCTTGGGAAAGTTCCTGAGCCTCTCTCAATCACAGTTTTCTCATCTTTAAAAAATAAAAGAAGAATAGTACCTACTTTCTAAGGTTTTGTGAGGATCAAATGAGATAACAGATGTGAAATATTTCAGAAACCTTCAAGTTCTCTCTAAAAATTAGGTAGGATAATAATGATAATAATATATTGTTATGATTATATATCACTATCATTAGAGTAACATATAATAGTAGAGGATATTAAAATGAAAATATATCAATTATACATTGCTTTATTAATAGAGTATAATGATATAATATAGTATATTATATACTACATGTAATATAGTATAATAGCATAATATGGTATATATCACATAATATATTCATTATATGATTCATTATATAATATTTATCATACCTAATTTTTATATAGCTATCTGAAATACCTAATATGTCATATATAGTTTCTTATATATTGATAATATTAATAACATTATTATTAATAATAATAGCTAACAGGGTAATGAGGTGGCTCAGTGGATAGAGAGCCAGGACTGGAGATAGGAGGTCCTGGGTTCAAATTTGACCTCAAATACTTTCTAGCTGTATAACCTGGGGCAAATCATATAACCCCATTTGCCTAGCCCTTATCACTCTTCTGTCTTGGAGCCAATACTTAAATATTGATTCTAAGAGAGAAGATAAAGGTTTGAAGAAGGAGAAGAATAGCTAACATTTATAGATGGCTTACTATGTACCAGGCACTGTGCTAATACTTTATAATTATTATCTAATTTGATCCTCACAACTCTAGGAAGTAGGTGCTACCATTATTTGCATTTTACAGATGAGGGAAACTAAGACAAACAGGTTCTAAGTTGCCCAGAGGTACATAAGTAGCAAGGATCTGAAGCCAGCTTTGAACATAGGGCTTCCTGACACTAAGCTCAATGTTCTATCCACTGTACCATCTGACTGCCCAATATATTATAAATTTATTATCATTTTTATTATGATTAACTTTTAAATTATACTTTAATATAATATAATAAACTATATTATATTTATACAATATGTAATATAAAAACAAAAATAAATATAAAATAAAATAATAATTATTATTATCATCCAGTCCAAATCCCCATCTAATTGCTATTATTATGACTAGTGCCTTTCATAATACTTAACACAAAGTACTTAACCATTGAATTGAAGTTAAATAAATATTTAGCATAATCACCAATTCCCTAATCCATTTACTTATTCAACATTTACTTATTAAGCAACTACTGTATACAGGGCAAAGACAAAAGGTTCTTGAAGAGATACAAGATTAAAGGAATGCACGATTCTTACCCTCAGAGAGCTTCTAGGCTTATAGGGAAATATGAAACACACAAAGAGTGATAAATCATTACCTAATAAGTGCTATCTGACATAATATGTATAGCTATCTTCTATAATGATAATATTTATATTATTATTAACAATAGCTAATATTTATCTAGAGTGAAAAAGATAAAGTGCTATTAAGGATGAAGAAGGAAAGCCATTATTAAATAAGTTAAAAAGCCATTTCACCATCACTGTTTTCAGGATGGAAAGAGGACAGAAGGGGCAGGACACGTCCTGTCATTCTAGCTCAATTTGGCTGGCTGCTAGGATTCACTAAAGACCTGCTGGGGTACAGGGAGCACTTACTCAATTACTCCCAGCAGGATGAAGGCACCTGTAATTCTGAAGGTCCTCCCCAGGCTCCCTCAGGGACACAGCATGGAGCCACTTTAAGGCATCAAAAGTCAAAAACATCTTACCCAGACCTTGGGAAAATGGTATCATTGATGGACTAGGGAGGTGATGAAGCTAAAAGTTGTCCCATTAAAACAAGTCTGTAGAGAAACTCAGTTTAAAAGGAACACACACACACACACACACACACACACACACACACACACACCCCTTTCCAGTTCATTGAATATGAATGTCCAGATTAAATTCCATTCTATTCAATGTGCATTTATTAAGCACCAACTATGTGCCAGTAATTGTGTGGTATACTGGCTATAGAAAGAAAAAAAAGAAGCATTTCCTACCCTCAAGGAGTTCCTATTCCATTGAATATTGAGAGAGACAACATGTATCTAGACAAGCATAAACAAAGTATATAAAGAAGGAAATTCAAAGTCATTTGCAGAAAGGAGTGAAGGCTTGATAAAAAGGTTTGTAGAAGAAACTAGGGGAAGAGAAATCATGAAAAGACTGGGACAGGAAGTGGTACCCCAAAGGTACTTAGAAAGAAGCCACATGCATGAAGTTGAATATCAAAGAAAATTAAAACCAAAGGATGCCATGTGTTTACATGTGACTTTTGCAGTGGTATAGTACTAAATGTTTAACAACTAGTACTTGAAAAAATAAATATGATTCTAAGTTCAAGACTCATTTGGTGACTCTTCCCTGGCAAATGGAAGGCAGAAGAGGAAACCTTTCTTTTCCTAAGTTCTTACTCACTCTGTCCCCCTTGTGGGCAGAAAGCATTCAAGTAATCATCCTCTCCACCAATGAGGAAAATCTTCTGCAAATGAACCAGGCTTGCACCCTAGATTGCATATGGTAGAAACTTTGAAGCTTTCTCATCTTGTATTTAATAGGACCATTCGACAGGATACAGATAAACTGCAAGTTTCAACATGGTGGCTGGCTTTTGGAACCAATCAATCAACAATAAACAACAATAAATAAATGTTTAATAAAGTGCTTTCTATGTGCCAGGCACTGAACTAAGAAATAGGTATAAAAAGGGAGAGCCGGGCAGCTGGGTAGCTCAGTGGAGTGAGAGTCAGGCCTAGAGACAGGAGGTCCTAGGTTCAAACCCGGCCTCAGCCACTTCCCAGCTGTGTGACCCTGGGCAGGTCACTTGACCCCCATTGCCCACCCTTACCAATTTCCACCTATGAGACAATACACCGAAGTACAAGGGTTAAAAAAAAAAGGGAGAGCCACCAAACACAATCAGATGGTTGAATCCTGTTCTCCTTCTGGGACTGGAAATGGACCCTCTTCTTAGGAAGAGACTCTCTTTGTTCCCCTCTGGCTAGGACAAAAATAGGTCTGGTTTTTCATAGGATGAGTGAATTTAGGAGTTATTGCATTGTTCTAGGCACACACTTATTTTGAACTAAATTTAATCAGCTCATCAGCATATACTGACTTAATCTACTCCCTTGTTACTTAAAACTGAAGAATGTTAAAGCTGAAATGAATTTATCTTAGAACATAAAAAGTTACCACATAAACCCTAGATGCTAGAGGTAGAAGGATCTTCTAAAAAATCCAGAGCTGTGATTTTATCTATGCAGAGCACACTGCTAGATGGCATAATAGATAAAGGGCTGCACCTAGAATCAAGAAGACACAAGTTCAAGTCTGGCGTCCTCCACTTACTAGCCCTATAACTTCGGTCAGCCTCAGTTTCCTCAACTGCAAAATGGAAGAATTATAGAATTGTTAAGAGGACTAAATGTGATAATAACTATAAAGCATTTGGAACAATGTCTGGCAAAAGAATGCTCTTAATATGTACTTCTGCCCTTTCCTTTCTTCCTTCTTTTAAGGGACTTTTCCTTTATCAATCAACAAATCATAGTAAGATAGTTAAGACCTATATCTTCCCTTCTATTTGGTTATTTTATATTTCATACTAGGAGAAAGTAAGAGAAAGGACTGACCCACAATTCCTCAGATAACCAGACAAACCCAAATCTTGGCCCTTTTCATCAGAAATAGAAAGCTAAGCATCATGTTCAGACTAAAGCTTTAAGGAGAATATACAACAGCTAAATATAATTACCTAAATTCTTGAAGTTTGAGTGGGATTCCATGGTTATTGTGTCTATCTGGGAGTCTAGTACGAAGGCAGGAAAGGACCAATTTATTAATTGTGAAACTCTAGTTACTACTACTATATAATACACACACATTTACATTTACATTTCTAGCAGAAATGCAACCAATTATTCTCCTCATGGTGATTTAGGGACAGTTAGGGAGTACAGTAGTTGGAGTGTCAGGCCTGGAGTCAGGAAGACTCATCTTTCTGAGCTTACTTTGGCCTCAGATATTTATTAGCTGTGTGATATTGGGCCAATCACTTAACCATGTGTGCCTTGCTTTCCTCATCTGTCAAATACAACCATACTGGTTTCTTTATCAAGAAAACTCCAAATGGAATCACAAAAGGTTGGCCATGACTGAAAAATGACTGAACAGCAACAGTTACGTACTATGCACAAAAAAAGCTAAAAGTTTCACAAATATTATCTTATTTGATCCTCACAACTGATTTAGGTGCTATTATAAGCCCCATTTTAAAGATGAGGAAAATGAGGCAGACTGAATTAAGGGATTTGCCCAAGGGCATACATCTAGTGTCAGAAGCCACATTTGAACTTGGTTCTTGCTGCCGCTAGGCTTAGTGCTCTGTCTACTGCATCCCCCCAGCTGCCTCCAACACATTCTAGCTTTGTGACTGTGGGCAAGTTATTTAACCTCAAAGTCACAAGCAGTAACTCTCTGATAGTAAAAGTTACAGGAATATTTCTGATCGACAGTGATGAAATCATTGGTTCAGAGTAAAAGGATAAAGACTTTTAATGAAGACCAGGAGGAGAATATTGATTATATCTGAGCATTATGAGGTTTATTAAAACAAAGTTTTTATGAGTCTACATTATAGAATGAAGCTAATCCCTTAGGTTCCATAGTAAGAAATCCTAAAAAGACAGAACATTGAATTAGGGGGCAATCTGGTTCAGTGAAAAGAGTACTGAATTCAGAATCATGGGTCTTACATTAAAATTCAGACTCTTTGATTCAGACCAGTATGACAAATCGGGGCAAATCTTTTAGCTTTCCTGGTCTTTAGTTCCCTTACCTGTAAAATGAAGAGATTGGATGAGATGATGTCTAAGCCCCTTTCCCACTGCATTTTTATAATCCTATGGTCCTATGAAGCATATTTTTTATTCTAATCTAGTCTACTAACTCACTATATGACATACTTTGGACAAGGCACAAATTTTCTAAGCTAGTTTGCTTAACTATAAAGGAGGGGGCATCTAGGTGGCTCAGTGGATTGAGAATGAGGCTTAGAGACAGAAGGTCCTGGCTTCAAATCCGGCTTCGGACACCTCCTAGCTGCTAATACAAAGTACTGATTCTGAGATGGAAGGAAAGGGTTTTTAAAAAATAAAATAAAAATAAAGGTATTGGAAGAAATTCTTCCTTAGATGTCTTCTGGACTTAAAATTCAACTGACTATGCTTCCGGAGTGTTGAGGTTTGAAAAACAAATGATGATCTAAAAATAATTGATGATCTAAGCACCAACATTACTAGTAGAAAAGAAAATAGGGAAACCTTAGTTTCCTGATGTGTAAAATGAGAAGGTTGGATGTAAATGGCTTTCATAGTGTCTACCAGTTCTGACATTCTGTGGTTCTATGATACTCAAAGAATTAAGTATGTGTGGCATGTCAACAGCTGCTGGATTCTTTGCTACTGTTATTTAATGAAGCATTTGGGGAAAGGAGTAGGCTGTGACATTCCACTCTGGCCTAATCTGACCTAACTAACTAGTTTGCATCAATGGTTTCCGATTCAGAGACTCAGCTTAGTTTGTGGCATTTCACAGAATCCCAGATTTGGAAATGACCTCAGGGTCTAGTCCACTCCTGACTTGTACGGAATGATTTCTTATGAGACATCCTTGACAGATTGTCCTTCATCATCTGCTTGAAAGCAATTAGTGATAGGAAGCTCACTATCTGTGCAGATATTTTTCTAGGGGGGGGATGGCTGTGATTGTTGGGAATCCCTAGATGAACTCTTTCTCCTCATCCTTTCAGGGCATCATTGGATTTGACAGTTGGAATGGACCTCAGCGGTCATCCAATTCAACTGATACCCAACAAAGGAGCCCCAGGACAATATCACCTATAAAGGGTCATCCAGACTTTGTGTGAAGACATCCACTGAGGGGAATCCCCTGACCTGAATTGGATTGTTCCAATTTGGAGTAGTTCTAGTTTTTAGTAAGTTTTTCCTGAAAAAGAAAACAAAAACAAAAACAAAAAATGAAATTTTCTTTTCCCACCTTCTCTTGTTGACCCTAGTCCTGCCCTAGCAGGACAAGTTTAATCCCTCTTCTACATGTCAACACTTATATGAAGACAGCTATCATTTCCTCCTCTGAGTCCTTTTCTCCAGGCTAAACACCCTCACTTTCTTCAAGTGAACCAAATATGGCATGTATGAGACGCTCTTCAGCAATCTCAATGCCTTCTCTGGATGGTTTTTAGCTTATAAAGGGAAGGTAGGGGAGGGATGAGGGGTGAGGGTAGCATTCAGTACTCCAGATGGATGTTCTCACTAGGGATGATCATTTCCTTTCCCCTGAAAGTTGATCCTTTCTGCATGAACCCAAGATTGGGTATGAGTTGCTCTATCACTCTAACTGAGAGAAAGTCTTACATCTGTAGCAGACGGATGGTTCTAGTCATCGACTTAGCAAGACCTGGTTTCAAGTCTCCCCACTCACCCATCCTGGCTCTGTAACCTTGGACAGCTCCCTAAGGCTTCAAATGGTCAAGAAGCTACTAAACTGCCTGAGGAAAGAAGTTCTTCACCAGGAACTCCCTACACAGAAGAAATCACAAGTTCAGTTACGTTTGTGTATATTCATACACACATATGTCACACACACGCATATACATGTTAAATATATACACACATGTATATACCTGATGTGGATATATGTGTGTCTAGGTATATAAGTGATTATTGGTTGTTCAGTCGGTTTTCAGTCATGTCCAACTCTTCATGACCCCATTTGGAATTTTCTCAGCAAAGGTACTGGAGTGGCTTGCCATGTCTTTCTCCAACTCATTTGGCAGATGAGGAAATTGAGGCAAACAGGGTTAAGTGACTTGCTCAGGGTCACTCAACTAGTGTTTGAGGCCAGATTTGAACTCAGGTCTTCCTGACTTCAGGCTCGGATCTCTGTCTATGTGCTATCTAGCTGCCCATATAGAATTATATATTTGTAACCTTGCATATGTGTGTATCTATATATGTATGTGCATGTGTATGTATATGTAATACATTTGAATAGATATGAATGTAAACATTTAGTTATTTATATATGTAGATACTTATCTGTGCATGACTATATAATAGCATACGTGAGCATATATGCTATTATATATGTATATATGTAAGAATATATGTATAGTATATAATATTTAAATAGAATTTAATATGTGTGAAGCATTATGCTTCACACATATTATGTGTTTTACAATTATTATTTTATTTGATCCTCAAAATAATTCGGGAAGATATGTGCTATTATTATCCCCATTTTATGGATGAGGAAAATGCTTTGGGCATATATGCATATGTGCATATATATGTATGCTCTATTTGTATGTCATGTATGACAGTATATTTATTTCTATATATATTTCTATTGTGTATGTACATATAGTCGTGTATAAATCACACTGTCTTTTAAGTTTGCAGACTACTAAGACTTTTAGATCTTTTTCAGACAAATTGCTCATTAACCATGACTCTCTCTGCCCATTTTATATTTGGGCACTTGACTCTTGGAACAGCAAGTGTCCCTTGCTCTACAGTCCCTACCTTATTCCTAGCTCTGCCCAGCTCTGTTTCATTATCTTCCTTCCATCAAGGGACCAGAACAATGGAAGGACAAATGGCCTGGGGATGAGGGAGTCCAGTTCATCCAGCACCTAAGTTTCAGATGAGACAATTCAAAAAGTGAGATGATGGAGGCTGGTGGCCCCTTATTGGAAGCCATTTTCCCTTTCAATATCTCCAGGAGAGGTGGGCCAGTGAAATGACATTACCACAGAAATAATTTTTCAATTTCTTATAATAGGACATAAAAGTCTGCACAGAGAAATTGATTCCACTTTGAGCTACTTTTGTAGAACACTTTATCTTCCGTTGCGGCCTCCGGATTTCAGCAATTTCTAAGACCCAAGTAAGTCTCATTTAATTTTTTTCCGGTGTCTATAGGGCCACCCTGGCAGAGATCTTATATAGCTCAGGGAAAGGGCTTTGCTGACATGTCACTTCCTAATGCTGGTACCAGCCTCTTCTCTACATCCCCTCCTCCCCTTGCCTTTGCCTCAGTGACCAGCTCCACGTCCTTTCAGGGAAAAGTCTCATCTCATTTGGCTGTCTTAATGGCAATTGATTCTGTCTCCCTTTAGTCTCTTTCTTTTGTCCTCTCTGCCTTTCCCTCAATCACTCTTCACCATTTTTGTTCCCTATCCCTTTCCCTCCTTCTCTCTCCCATCTACTTTTTTTCCCCCTCAGATTTCTTTCATTCTCTCTCTCTCACCTCGTCCCCCATTCTGACCCCGTCTAGGCTCCATCTGTAAAATGGGGGTAATAATATACACATTATCTTGGTTCACAGGGTTATTGTGACGGTCAGATGAAATAGAGTATGTAAAATGCTTTCTATGTGTTAAGCCATAAAATAAATGTCAACTATAATTATGTGTTCAATATTCCCAGCTCCTCATGGCTCCCTTACTGCTTCCCTAAATCTCATTTTTAACCTCTGATGTTTTCATTTTCTCCCCTTTCTCCTTTCTGTTCCTGGCTATTTTCCTGCGAAAAGAACCCTAATCATAGGGGTCAAGATGATTGAATGATTGCGTTCAAATTCTGCCTTTGACACTTAACTGCCTGTGTGACCTTAGGCAAGTCACTTAATGGCCCTCTGCTTCAGGTTTCTCATCTGTTCAATGTGGGGATTGGACTAGATGGCCTCTGAGGTCCCTTCCAGCCCTAGATAGATGACAAATGTCCCCCTCCTTATTGCAGCTCCCCCCTCTTCCTCAGTATGGTTGAAAGCAAATGGAAGACAGCATCTGAAGATCCCTGTTTAAGTACCCGTTCTCCCCACTATCTGTTTTGGGATTTGTAACTATGTAAGTAATTTCACCTGGCTAAGCTTCATTTTCAACATCTCTAAATTAGGGATGATCATACCTGGAGCAACTTCCTCATGAGGGTTTTTTTGGGGGGACAAGTAAATGTATGTTCCCCAGTGTTCTCAATATGTTCATTTGGTTTCCCTTGTCGTTTTTCTATTTTCTCAATGACCTGGCAATTATGTGGTGTCTAGAACGGAATACAATTTTTCCAGGTTAGCTTAACCACGTCTGTGGATGCTGAGATCACCTCTCTAGTTGTGCCTCTCTTGATTTAGCTGATGGTGATATTAGTTTTTTTGGCTGCTTGTCACAATAGCATGCAGTCCGCTAAGACCCCCTAGAGCATTTTCACATGTATTGTTGTCTAACTATGTTTTCCCCATCTTGTACTTGTGAGGTAAATTTGAACCTCAATTACATTTATCCTTACTCATATTTCATGTTATTCAATTTAGCCCACTGTTCTAGCCTGCTAAGAAGTCTCTGAATTCTGCCTCTATCATCCCATGTGCTAGTTTTTCCTTGGGCCATCTGAATATTCAATAAGCATGCCCCTTACACACATATGTACATGTGTATATATGCATGCATGTTATGTATGTAGGTAGATTAGAGAGAGAGAAGAGGGAGAAGGAGAGAGAAAGAGTGGGAGAGTGAGTGGGAAAGAGAAAGAGGGAGAGAGAGTGGAAAAGAGAAAGAGGGAGAGAGTGGGTAAAAGTAGGAGAGAGAAAGAGAGAGAGGGACAGAGAGAGGGGGAAGAGAAAGAGGGAGAGGGAGAGGGAGAGGGAGAGAGAGGGAAAGAAAGAGAGAGATCTTTGTCCAAGTGAATATTAAAATTATTAATAACACAGGGCTAAGGCTAGATATAGTTCCTTGGGGTATCCCCTTCCAGGTTGATACTGACCCACTAATGATAACTCTGGATCGGGTCATTCATTCAGCCAGTCCTGAAAGCATCTAATTATAATATTATCTAGCCTGCTCTCCATATTGCATATAAGGAAAAGAGGAAAAACTGTCAAATGTGAAATGGCCTAAGAGTGTGGAACCTGTAATGGACAGTATGTCTATCATCTGAGGACCAATGCAGTTAAATACAGAAATTGTCTCAGCCACAGCAACTCATTTACAATGGTTTGGAGGGCTGGCAGTCAACATCGTTTGAAGGAATACTCATACCAATGAAATCCTAGAAGCTTTTTAATAATTGAGTCTAGGGCCAAGAGAGCTGATGCCTGCATCTGTTAAAAACAATCTAATGGAGTAAAGACATCATTAGATGGGAAGTCAGAAGGCCTGGGATCAAGATCTAATCTCTGTCATTGAGTCTGTGTGATAGGTCCCACTCAGACCCTGGGGATTTCTTCTTCTGCCTCCATTCCAGTCATCATCTTTGGCATTCTCCCACTGGAACTGCTTAGATTCTGTCCCTGGGTCCCTGGGTTCTGATAAGTAAGCTTTTTGAGTTATCTTGTTTAGAAGCTGGCCTCTAACCATTTCTAAAATACTCATAGCATGCATATTTGTCATGTGTATTAAAGATCAAATGGGATAATATTTGTAGATCTCTTTCTAAACCTCAAAGCCCAACAAACAAATCATAGCAATTATTAGTGTTATCATAATTATTACTATTACTATGTTCTACATTCAGTGCTCCAAAACCTCATGAGGTATGATATGTTGTTTTCTAAGATCCCTATATGGTCAGAAATTCAAAAATTCTTAGTACCTAAGCAAGATGCAGAATCCAATGGGAATGAATATTCTCCTTGCCAGGCACTAACCCATCAGTGAAAATGTACTCATGGCTCACTCAGTCCCAATAATGGCATGTGAATTTAAAAAAAAATCCCAGTTATCAATCATTATCTAATTTTTCTCCATCTCATTAGTCTTCTCCCATTGCAGAAAAAAGAAAAGAAAAAAGGGGGGGCTATTGGCTCAGTGGATTGAGAGCCAGGCCCAGAGATGGGAGGTTCTGGGTTCAAATCTTCTTTCAGACACTTCCTAGCCATATGACCTTAGGCAAGTCACTTAACCCCCATTACCTTGCCTTTACCACTCTTATTCCTTAGAACCAAAACAAGTATTGATTCTAAGATGGAAGGTAAAGGTTTAAAAAAAAAGAGAGAAAGAAAACTCTTATGACAAATATAGTCAAGCAAAACAAACAGATTGTTAAAATTTTGCTAAACAAGGGTTACTTTCTCTGGCAGACTATGGAGGGGAAAATCTAATCCCATCTTCAAACTTAGAATCATAGCTCTAAACCTAGAAGGACCTCAGAGGTCATCTAGACCAATTTTACAGATGAAGAAACTAAGGCATGGAAAGGTGGAATGCAGAAGTTAAATAAGTTGTCATAGTAAGTTATTTCACCTTCAAGAGCCTTCTCTATTTAAATTAGCATTCTCATTTTACTAATGGGGAAACTGAGGCTCAAAAGGTAAAATGACTTATTTATGCTCATTCAGCTGGTATGATAAAGTATTTAAATCAGTTCCATCACTCAATGCTTTATGGCATACTTTCCTAGTGGGGCCAAGCAGATTAAACCTCATCTACTTTACACATTGTTAACCTTCTAGATTTCTGGAAATTACAATCTTCTCGACTCCTCTTTTTCTTCTGCCATTCCCAGTGGGCTCAGTGTCTTGTTCTAGGATATAATCACCAGCCCCCTCACTATTATACTCCTCTTATTAGGTTGGCAATATGGCACTACTATAAGGATTTGACCTTTTCTCTGTTGAGAGCTGGATCTACCAACATAGATGAAAACCCATGTGTAAATAAAGGGAACCTCCCTGAGCATCTGAGAAATTAAGAGACTTGCCAGTGGTTACAAAGCTAGTAAATGTCAGAAGTGGAGATTTGAACCCAGATCTTTTGGTCTCTAGGTCTGGCACTTTCATACACTATAGCATGGTTGTCCCTGTCCCCCATCTCCACACCCTCACCCCAAGCCTGTCAATGTCCTTCCAAAACTATAGAACTGAGACCCAATAACATGCCTCTCCAGGGAGTCCGGTCAGGGTGGAGGGCAGCTGGCCCATCGCATCCCTCATTCTGGAGCCCAGACTTTCCCTCATTCAGCTCTTAATCACATTAGGGTTTGTGGCTTCCACTTTAAACTGTTGTTTTCCAGTCAGTTTCCATTCCATCAAACTCCCAAGTCCTCTTGGCTTTCAAAAGGTAGGCTCAGCTTGCTCGAGAGAGTCATTTAGACTCAGTCCACTCCCATTATGGATGGGGTCTCTATTACCAATATTTGTTTGGCGGAAAAGTGACATTTTGTGCTAGTAAAGCTTGGATAGAAAGATAGTCTAGACACTGATTTTAGTTCACTCCTTCCCTCTGATTCTTGCTCTCCTCGCTGAGGCTGAGCTCTCAAAGACTAATGAGATCATTACCAATGGTAATTATCTTGTACCCAGGCATCTAATCAACAAGATGAGAATGGGGAGGGAAGGAAGGAGAGAGAGAAATGGAGAGCAAGGAGGAAAGATGGACGGACATACAGAGAAAAGAAAGACAGAGACAAAAGAGAGAAAGAAAGAGAAAAAGAGAGAGAAAAAGAGAAACAGAGAGAGGAAGAAAGAGAGAGAAAAAGAGAAAAAAGACATAGAGAAAGAGCCAGAGAGAGAGAGCGAGAGAGTGCAAGAGGGAGGGAAAGAAAGAGTGGGAAAGGGAAAGGCATAGAGAGAGATAGAGAAAAAGAGGAGAGACAGAGAAAGGTAAAGAAAGAAGGAAAAAGACACACAGAGAGGAAAAATAAAGAGACAGAGAAGAGAACAGAAGTGAAGAGATAGAACTATTTTCTACTGCTAATAATTTGAACATAATAGAATGTTTACCAGGCACCAAAAAAGTCACTGAAGAACCTAGAGTAGAAGGCATTCCTCCTGGCCCCAAATCATTGTTTTACATATTAAAATAATCTGAAAGGAGTTCTCAAGTTGTACAATTCTGGGTAAATTCTTTTTGTAGACGCAATGACACATAGTGAGGAAGTGAGGTTCTCTCTGGGGCTCAGTTTTCTCATAGGCAAAATCAGAACTTTTTGGCCAGATTGACTTTATTTCCTTATTGGTGCATGTATCCATCCATCTATCCATCCAGGTATATGCATAAACACTGTATGAGAATACAGCCTAGGGAAAGAGAGGGAAGTGCTTGGTTCTCCAGAGTCCTAGCTTAGGACTCTTCCCTGCTTCAGACAGCCTCTAATGTTATTGTGAGTAGCCAAAATGAGGGAAATGGGTGCAATGGAATTACCAGATTTCATTAGCAAGCTCTCATCATTGTTTATGATTTAGGGAAGAGTCATTTGTGAAACAGGCCAGACTATTATGGTCAGATTCTGAGTGAATGACTTTGCTACAGTGCCCTAAGACGCTGCAAATTCTTTCAGTCCTTTTCAAAAAAAAATCACAGAACACAGACACCTCCCTGAGCTAACACCCTGAGCCCTTCACACTACTGCTATGGCATCCTCTTAGCCTTCCTGGATCCAGCCTCTCCTCATTGCAAAGCATCCTAGATTTATCTGCTAAGCAGACAGACCTAAGTTTGAACATCTCTTCCCTGCTCAGGAAGCTTCCGTGGCTCTTCACAGCCTCTATTTGGCATTTAAAGTCCAATCTTCCTTTTCAGACTTATTTCAACGTACATCTCCTCTTGGAGTCTATGTTCATTTGTTGGACTGGCCCACTCTCTGTTCTTCAGTTAAGAAAATTCCATCTTCCAACTTGCTGCCTTTGGAAGACTGGTCCCCATGCCTAGAATGTACCTATTCCTTCCCTCTACCTCCCTAGTTTCCTCCAAAGAGAATCTCAAGGGCCACCCATCCCCACCCCAATTTTTAAGGATTCATTTTTTTATATTTAATTTTTACTTGTCTGAGTGCATATTGCATCTCTCATAAAGAAAGTAAGCTTCCTAGCAGCAGGAACTATTTTTTTTTAATTCCCAAAGCATACACAGTGCTTAAAACATCACACACAGATCTAATAAATGCTTGTTTAGTGAGTAAATGAATTAATAAATACCATATGGAAGAAGTAGAAAGAACCTTATAACATGGAATTTTCAAACTAGAAGGAAGCTTTGAGTATAGAAAGGGAGAGCACAGAACATAAAGTATTACACCTGGGAGAGAATCCAAAATCCTCATTTTACTGATTTTATTTTATACTCAATTTTTAACTTATTTTTAATCTGAACTTAACAAGCATCCAATAAAACAAGCCATTCTGTATACAAAATAGAACAGAAAAGGAAGATTGTACAGGCTACCCTGAATCTCCACTCAGTACCTTCATTTGCAGATGAAATTGGGACCCAGAGACAGAAAACGACTTGCCTAAGGTCTTATGTCTTAGTAGCAGAGCATGCACCGGAACCCAGGTCTCCTGACTCCCAATTTAGTACACTTTCTACAGCCTGGCTCGTTCTTCCAGTCCCTTGATGGGCTCAGAAGCTGACTGTTTTCCTTTCCAGAACTGTACAATCACATTGTCTAAACAGAACAAACACCCAGAGGGGGGGCGGGCAGCAGGCAACCCAACCAATTCTACCTAAATTACCAAGACAAATATTTCAGGAAACTGCACTTGGCTGGAATACTTTAGTAATTCATTTTATTTACCATCTAAACACACTTGTGAGCAGGGATAGATTCATTCAGGCTGCTATTTCTTAGGCTGATGAAATTCACAGCAGAAAATCTCCAGCTACTGGAGCTTCCATAACTTCCAAGGGGTAATGGCTTTTTCTCAGCCCATCTTTCTTTCCTGATCATGTTTGCTGGAGGATTCCAAATGGGCTCTGTTTACTGTAATTACCTTTATAACTTCAGCTCCTGGGCGATGCATCAGGTTAATGTGAACAGGAGACCAAGTGGATGCTGGTCATGTTTATTCATTGTTCCAACTCTTTGGCCAATGACCTACTCCCCTGATACCCTGTTGAGTTTATCCTCGGGACAGGCGATGTAGGGCAGTGGGGACAGTGGAGGACTTGGCACCTGGAAGGCCATGGTTCTCTCTTGGCCTGAGAAATGCACTATTCTGATGTCTCCAGGCAAGTCAGGGAACATCTGAGCCTCCAATCCTGTATATTCCTAAAATGGAGACAGTTGGGGGAATACTAATGAACATACTGCCTCTCTTTCAGGACTGTTGGAAGGAAAACTATTTATAATGGCCTACGTGGCCTAAAAGTGGGGATGGGTATTGTTAGTCATCACCCTGCCACTTAGTAGCTACATGCCCCTGTGCAAAGAACTTTATCTAGTCATACCTTTCTGTAAAATAGGCACACAATCGGTTGATGAGATCAAATGAAATTATATATTCCTCTTTCTCTCCTACCTTCTCTCTCCTTTCTCTTTGGGTGTGCATATATATGGATGTGCCATATATATATACACATATATACAAGTATATATATATATATATATACAGTATATATAATTTTAAACCTTTTACACTACTTTATAAATATAATGTTAAAAAATTATTATTGCTTTCTTGACCCAAAGAGAACATATATTCAAATGGGGACATGTAAATAGCTAGGCATATATTTCATATATATACATATGTGTATAAATATGTTACACATAGATATGAGACAGAGAGGGAGAGAGAGAGAGGAGAGAGAGAGAAAGTAGCTATGAAGATAATTTGAAATGGGAAGACATTAACAGCTGGGGAGACCAGCAAAGTTGTCTGAAGAAGAGGGGGATTTGAATTGTCTCCTACTTTCCATATTGCACAAGACTCAGGAGCCCATTTTGTGTATGTGCTTTTATCTATCTATCTATCTATCTATCTATCTATCTATCTATCTATCTATCTATATACACATATAGATATATAATATTGTATACTGAAGGAGAGAGAGGAAGGGGATAGGGGAAAAGAGAGAGACAGAGAGATAGATAGAGAGACAGAGAGAAAGAGAGAAAGGAGAAAAAAGAGACAGAGAGAGAGAAAGAGAGAGATAGACAGACATAGAGATAGACAGATAGAAAGAAGAAAAGGTGTTTGGGTCTCAATCATCAGCCCATTTCTGCTTTTTTTGTTAAAAAGGAACATAAATGGAGAAAGGCAGTGAGTGATCAGGGAACCAAAAATCTACTTTGACTTTTTTCCATTATTACTTCGAGACACAGAATCACAGGACAGAAGAATCTCAAGCTTGGAAGGGACCTCAGGCACCATAGCTGGTCTAATGGGCACCTATGAATGAATCTTTTCTACAACATTTGGGACAAATAGTTCTTCAGCTTGAAAACACAAAGTGCTTTCAAGTAATGAGGTGACCTCATTACTTCCCAGACAATCTACTCCATATTTAGAAAACTCTAATTATTAGGAAAATTTTCCTTGCATTAAGCCAAAATGTGTCCCTCCTCAACCTTTACCCATTGTTCCTACAGCTGTCTTCTGGAGCTATGCAAAGCAATAGAAAACCCTTTTCCACATGACAGCCTTCAAATACATGAAGCCAGCCTTCATGTTTCCTTCCATCTTAACATCCTACTTTCTCCAGTCCATCTTCATAGGCCAGGACCCTGAGGCCCTTTGGGCCCCTTCTGGGAGCCCTCTAGACACTCTTGAAAAAATACCCTTGCCTTCCATCTTAGAGTCAATATTTTATATTGGTTCTAAGGCAGAAGAGCAGTAAGGGCTCGGAGATTGGTGGTTAAGTGACTTGCCCAGAGTCACACAGCTAGAAAGTATCTGAGGCCAGGTTTGAATCCAGGACCTCCAAGCTTGGCTTTCAATCCACTGAGCCACCTACCTNCTTCCTAGCAGCAGGAACTATTTTTTTTTAATTCCCAAAGCATACACAGTGCTTAAAACATCACACACAGATCTAATAAATGCTTGTTTAGTGAGTAAATGAATTAATAAATACCATATGGAAGAAGTAGAAAGAACCTTATAACATGGAATTTTCAAACTAGAAGGAAGCTTTGAGTATAGAAAGGGAGAGCACAGAACATAAAGTATTACACCTGGGAGAGAATCCAAAATCCTCATTTTACTGATTTTATTTTATACTCAATTTTTAACTTATTTTTAATCTGAACTTAACAAGCATCCAATAAAACAAACCATTCTGTATACAAAATAGAACAGAAAAGGAAGATTGTACAGGCTACCCTGAATCTCCACTCAGTACCTTCATTTGCAGATGAAATTGGGACCCAGAGACAGAAAACGACTTGCCTAAGGTCTTATGTCTTAGTAGCAGAGCATGCACCGGAACCCAGGTCTCCTGACTCCCAATTTAGTACACTTTCTACAGCCTGGCTCGTTCTTCCAGTCCCTTGATGGGCTCAGAAGCTGACTGTTTTCCTTTCCAGAACTGTACAATCACATTGTCTAAACAGAACAAACACCCAGAGGGGGGGCGGGCAGCAGGCAACCCAACCAATTCTACCTAAATTACCAAGACAAATATTTCAGGAAACTGCACTTGGCTGGAATACTTTAGTAATTCATTTTATTTACCATCTAAACACACTTGTGAGCAGGGATAGATTCATTCAGGCTGCTATTTCTTAGGCTGATGAAATTCACAGCAGAAAATCTCCAGCTACTGGAACTTCCATAACTTCCAAGGGGTAATGGCTTTTTCTCAGCCCATCTTTCTTTCCTGATCATGTTTGCTGGAGGATTCCAAATGGGCTCTGTTTACTGTAATTACCTTTATAACTTCAGCTCCTGGGCGATGCATCAGGTTAATGTGAACAGGAGACCAAGTGGATGCTGGTCATGTTTATTCATTGTTCCAACTCTTTGGCCAATGGCCTACTCCCCTGATACCCTGTTGAGTTTATCCTCGGGACAGGCGATGTAGGGCAGTGGGGACAGTGGAGGACTTGGCACCTGGAAGGCCATGGTTCTCTCTTGGCCTGAGAAATGCACTATTCTGATGTCTCCAGGCAAGTCAGGGAACATCTGAGCCTCCAATCCTGTATATTCCTAAAATGGAGACAGTTGGGGGAATACTAATGAACATACTGCCTCTCTTTCAGGACTGTTGGAAGGAAAACTATTTATAATGGCCTACGTGGCCTAAAAGTGGGGATGGGTATTGTTAGTCATCACCCTGCCACTTAGTAGCTACATGCCCCTGTGCAAAGAACTTTATCTAGTCACACCTTTCTGTAAAATAGGCACACAATCGGTTGATGAGATCAAATGAAATTATATATTCCTCTTTCTCTCCTACCTTCTCTCTCCTTTCTCTTTGGGTGTGCATATATATGGATGTGCCATATATATATACACATATATACAAGTATATATATATATATATATACAGTATATATAATTTTAAACCTTTTACACTACTTTATAAATATAATGTTAAAAATTATTATTGCTTTCTTGACCCAAAGAGAACATATATTCAAATGGGGACATGTAAATAGCTAGGCATATATTTCATATATATACATATGTGTATAAATATGTTACACATAGATATGAGACAGAGAGGGAGAGAGAGAGAGGAGAGAGAGAGAAAGTAGCTATGAAGATAATTTGAAATGGGAAGACATTAACAGCTGGGGAGACCAGCAAAGTTGTCTGAAGAAGAGGGGGATTTGAATTGTCTCCTACTTTCCATATTACACAAGACTCGGGAGCCCATTTTGTGTATGTGCTTTTATCTATCTATCTATCTATCTATCTATCTATCTATCTATCTATCTATCTATCTATATACACATATAGATATATAATATTGTATACTGAAGGAGAGAGAGGAAGGGGATAGGGGAAAAGAGAGNACATATATACAAGTATATATATATATATATATACAGTATATATAATTTTAAACCTTTTACACTACTTTATAAATATAATGTTAAAAATTATTATTGCTTTCTTGACCCAAAGAGAACATATATTCAAATGGGGACATGTAAATAGCTAGGCATATATTTCATATATGTACATATGGGTATAAATATGTTACACATAGATATGAGACAGAGAGGGAGAGAGAGAGAGAAAGTAGCTATGAAGACAATTTGAAATGGGAAGACATTAACAGCTGGGGAGACCAGCAAAGTTGTCTGAAGAAGAGGGGGATTTGAATTGTCTCCTACTTTCCATATTACACAAGACTCGGGAGCCCATTTTGTGTATGTGCTTTTATCTATCTATCTATCTATCTATATACACATATAGATAGATAATATTATATACTGAAGGAGAGAGAGGAAGGGGATAGGGGAAAAGAGAGAGACAGAGAGATAGATAGAGAGATAGAGAGAAAGAGAGAAAGGAGAAAAAAGAGACAGAGAGAAAGAGAGAGATAGACAGACATAGAGATAGACAGATAGAAAGAAGAAAAGGTGTTTGGGTCTCAATCATCAGCCCATTTCTGCTTTTTTTGTTAAAAAGGAACATAAATGGAGAAAGGCAGTGAATGATCAGGGAACCAAAAATCTACTTTGACTTTTTTCCATTATTACTTCGAGACACAGAATCACAGGACAGAAGAATCTCAAGCTTGGAAGGGACCTCAGGCACCATAGCTGGTCTAATGGGCACCTATGAATGAATCTTTTCTACAACATTTGGGACAAATAGTTCTTCAGCTTGAAAACACAAAGTGCTTTCAAGTAATGAGGTGACCTCATTACTTCCCAGACAATCCACTCCATATTTAGAAAACTCTAATTATTAGGAAAATTTTCCTTGCATTAAGCCAAAATGTGTCCCTCCTCAACCTTTACCCATTGTTCCTACAGCTGTCTTCTGGAGCTATGCAAAGCAATAGAAAACCCTTTTCCACATGACAGCCTTCAAATACATGAAGCCAGCCTTCATGTTTCCTTCCATCTTAACATCCTACTTTCTCCAGTCCATCTTCATAGGCCAGGACCCTGAGGCCCTTTGGCTCTTCTGGGAGCCCTCTAGACACTCTTGAAAAAATACCCTTGCCTTCCATCTTAGAGTCAATATTTTATATTGGTTCTAAGGCAGAAGAGCAGTAAGGGCTCGGAGATTGGTGGTTAAGTGACTTGCCCAGAGTCACACAGCTAGAAAATATCTGAGGCCAGGTTTGAATCCAGGACCTCCAGGCTTGGCTTTCAATCCACTGAGCCACCTACCTGCCCTCTGCCCCCATCAGACACACTCTTCAATTTATCAATGTCCTTTTCAAAACATGACCCCCAGAACTAAGTCTAGAACTTCCTAAGTGGTCTGGTCACTGCAGAGGATAACATGATTATCATCTTTCTCCTCTCATGCACCCCTCTCCTCATGCACCCATCACACTGGTGACTCATAGCAGCTTCTGGCATCCCCAAGAGGTCTTGATCTATTCAACCAGCAATGGTCCTGAAATATGATGCAAACAGGATGCCATTTGTTTACACAGGGGAAGGAGAATCAGAGACATGCTCCTATGATGTAATCATACTCAACTTTCTTTTCTGTCTGCTGACTCTTCTATCCCCCCTTTCTCTAGACCAAAGAGACACAATTTTGAAGTAATAGCCAATATCAAACCATCAAGAACTTCAGGCTTCTTTTGTCATTTATTTTCACTTCACACAGGATTATGGCTTTAAGAGGGAAATGGAACCTCACAGGTCACAGAATCCAACCCATGTACTTTAAGCTGGCGATCAGAGAGGTTAGTGCAGGGGTCGGCAACGTATGGCTCTCGAGTCATCTCTGGCTCTTTTGAGGGCCAGATATGGCTCTTTCTGCAGGAGCCATAAAGTCCATTTTTTTTCAGGTGCTGTTACAGGAGCAGCACTGTGAGCACTGTACGGCTCTCACAAAATTACATTTTAAAAAATGTGGCATTTATGGCTCTCACAGCCAAAAAGGTTGCCGACCTCTGGGTTAATGACTTAACCAGAGAAACGGAGCCAGTAAATGTCCAAAACAGGATTTTTTATTACTACTCTACTTTTGGGTGTTGGTGATTTAACTGATTAATGATACTAATAATGATTGCTTACATGTATATAGCATTTTAAAGTTGCAGAATACTTTATAAATAAGATCTTATTCGATTTTCACAACAACTCTATGTGGTCAAGGCAGTTAGGTGACACAGTGGATAAAGCA
The DNA here is from genome assembly GCF_016433145.1 of Gracilinanus agilis. NCBI lineage: Eukaryota > Metazoa > Chordata > Mammalia > Didelphimorphia > Didelphidae > Gracilinanus > Gracilinanus agilis. The sequence continues at coordinate 103,108,049 of NC_058132.1, forward strand.
CCAAGCCTGGAGTTGGGAGTGTCTGGGTTCAAATCTGGCTTCAGATACTTCCTAGTTGTGTGAACTTGGGGAAGTCATGTAACTTTATTTGCCCTTCTGTCATAGAGCTGTTACTAGGAGAGAAAGAAAGGGTTTAAGAAAATACAACCTTCTGAGGTAGATGCTATCATTAGTCTTACTTTGGAGATGAGGAAATTGAGGTAAATTAAGGTTAAGTAACTTGCCCAGGGTCAGACAGTTAGCAAATGTATGTTGCAGAATTTTAATTCAAATCTTTATTTTGTCTAATAAAACCCATTTGGATCATATAACTTCCAAAAACTTATGTGGAAATGTGTTATTAATTGGTAAATGAACAAATTTTGAAACCAAAAAAAAAAAACCAAAACCCTTATCTTCCATCTTGGAGTCAATACTTTGTATTGTTTTCAAGATAGAGGAGTGGTAAGGGCTAGGCAATAGAGATTGAGTGACTTGCCCAGGGTCATACAGCTAGGACCTGTCTGAGTCCAGATTCAAACCCAGGACCTCCCATCTCTAGGCCTGACTCTCAATCCACTGAGCTACCTCACTGTCCCCAACTCAGGTCTTCCAGACTCCCAAATCCATTGCTCTAGCCACTGTTCATTCAAATAATAATAAAAAACATGTTTAAATAAGATATCTTTGAACTCTAAAATATCCTTCATTATCTGACTTAATACTTAAAATACAAAAGTAGTGAAATAATCCTTGCTAGCCCCACGAGGGCTAGCAAGGATTATTTCACTACTTTTGTTGGATGAGGAAACTGAGTTTCAGAAAAGAGATTTGGATTAGGAGTCAGGATGTCTTAGTTCTAGTCCTGGCCCTACCACTATTTCTTTTATAGAAAAATATTTTATTCGAAATTTTAGATCATCATCCTTTATGCATTTATCCTTCTTCCCCTATTTAGTGAATAATGTCCTGTGATTTCCACAAAATTAACCAACCCATTGTGGAAAGAATTCTGTGTCTTGAGTAGGTTCAAATCCTGACCCTGGGACTTAATATCTGTGGGATTTTGACAAGGTTATTTGACCTCAGTTTGTACTTCATTTTCCTTAGCTGTTCCAGATGATCCCTAATGTTCCTCCCAACTCCATATTTATCGTCTTCTGATTCTATCCTCCCAGGCCACACAGTGTACAGCTGGAACCAGAATCCAGACTTTCTGATGCCATCTTTGTTGCTTTTCCTGCTTTGTCATAGACATCTCTTTGAGGATTGCCTAGCTCTCTTACCACTTGGAGAAGTCTGCACATCAGAAAATATGGGGGTTCTTCCTAAAAGGAAGATAGAATTGGCAAGAAGCCATATTTCACAAGGTCAATAGTCTTGGATGAGGACCATCAATGCATGTGAATCTGCTCTGTAAATCTTGCCTTATTGTTTGAAGACCAGTATGGGGACACTTTCCCCAAAATAATTCTGTGAGCTTGAGCCTCACAGAAATAATCAGCTATATGTCACTGAGTAATCAGACACCTTCAACTCAAATATCTTCATTGGTTCCTGACTTGACAAGCATCTGGTGCAACAGAGTCAATAGAATATCACAGCTGGAATGAACTTTAATATATAAAATGGGAGAACACAGTATAGAATGCCAGAGTTGGAAAGGTTCTTAAAGCATATGCTGTCAGGGCTGGAAGGGACCTTTGAGCTCAGAAAGTCAAACTTGGAAGGGACTTTTGAACAAAGAATTTCAAAGCTGGGAGGGACCTTGAAAAATAAAACATTAGCTCTAGAAGGAACATTAGGAAATAATTTGAACCTTTATAATTAGATTCAGAAAACAGGTAAGAGGGAAGCAAGGTGGCTCCGGGGATTGAGAGTCAGGCCCAAAGATAGGAGGTCCTGGATTCAGATTTGGCCTCGGACACTTCCCAGCTGTGTGACCCTGGGCAAGTCACTGAACCGCCATTGCCTAGCCCTTACCTCTCTTCTGCTTGGAACCAATACAGTGTAATTATTCTAAGATGGAAGGTAAGTGTTTAGAAAGAAAAAAAATGGAGCTCAGTTTACAAAATCATAGATTTGGATGGGAAGGGAAGGAGGTAAAGGAATAACTATTAAGTATCTACTATTGTTACATTATATTACATTGCATTATGCTATGCTATACCATATATTATATTATATTATATTATATTATATTATATTATATTATATTATATTATATTATATTATATTATGTTATGTTATGTTATGTTATGTTATGTTATGTTATGTTATGTTATGTTGTTATGTTATGTTATATTATTATACTATGCTATACCATACCATACTGTATTATATTGTATTGTATTGTACTATACTATATTAATTATATTATACTATGCTATGCTATACCATATTATATTGTATTCTATTGCATTATACTATATTATACTATGCTATACCATATCATACTATATTATATTATATTACATTATGTTTTATTATACTATACTATGCTATACTATGCTATGCTATGCTATACCATACCAATAATATAATATAATATAATATAATATTATACTCTATGATGGTAATTCTATTATACTATGCTATACCATAACCATACTATATTATATTACATTATATTGTATTATATTGTATTACATTGTATTGTACTATACTATATTATATTATTTTATACTATGCTATGCTATACCATACTATATTTTATTATACTATACTATAGTAATCATATTATACTATACTATACTATACCATACCATATTATACCATAAGACATGATATGATATTTACTATTAAGCATGGTGCTAATCACTTTGCAAATATTATCTCATTTGATCCTCAAAGTAAACTAGTATTATGTCTATTTTGCAGATGAGAAAACTGAGGCAAAGGGTAAACGACTTGCCCAGAGTCACAGAGCTAGCACAAGTGCCTGGGGATGAATTTGAACTTGCTTCCTTCAGACTCCAAGCCCAACCCTCTACTGACTGGGTCACCTAGCTGCCTCCAGACATCCTTGAGGTTATTTAGTCCAACATGATCAAGATACAATTCTCCAACATGAGCCGGAACTCTTATGGATGAGATCTCTGAATCCACTACCTCCCATCATGACCCATTCTGCCTTTTTGGCCAGTTGAAACCATTGTGGCGTTTTCCTCTCTAGTGAGCAGAAATCTGTCTCTCAACAGCTTAGACCTTTTGCTCTTGGCACCGGCCTCTGGGGCCAGACAGAACACGCCTAATCCCTCTTTCATATGACAGCACTACAAATATTGAACTTGTCCAAGATCAGACACTGAGTTAGTGGGAGAGCGGGCAATAGAACTGGGCTGGGAGGCTCCATGAGTCCGAGGTCTGAGTCTTTCCACGGCATCCCACTGGGGAAATCACTTCTTCCCCCTTCATCATCAGTGTCAGCTCTGTGCCCATTACTGACACTTAACACATCCACTTGAAATTGTCACCTCTCTCACATGGTGAGTGGCTCCCGTGTGATGTTGCTAGGAGACCAAGAACTCTCTCACTGCATTCCACACCTGGAAATTCTCTTAAATGAGGATGTCTGAATTCTTGGCTTTGAGCAAAAATTCAGAATAGGAAGAAAGAAGTCTGTTCCCAAGTTAGCATCTGAAAGTTGAGCCCCTTGAAGTAGGTACAGCGTCATTTGCAGTTTATTGTAATCAATAATAATAGCAATATTTTAAATGTGGTTGATGCTTTGCACTTTTCAAAACATTTTTGCATCTTTTGTCTCTTTTTAGTAGGCCAGTACTCTGTAGCAGATAGAGAAGGCAAAATAATCCCCATTTTTCAGCTGAGGAAACTGAGGTGCAGAGTACTGAAATGATCCACTGTGAGGTCACTAAATCTGAGATTGACCATTTAATCCTACCTGAACAAGAATCTCTTCTATCTGATACAGTCATCTAGAATCCACTAAAAGACTTCCACTGAGGGGGAACCCACTATGCAGTTAGAGGGCAAATTGCAGTGAGTGCTGGACCATCAGTCACAGAGTCCCAAGTCCAAATCCAGCCTCAGACACTTAAAAGCTGTGTGACCTTGGCCAAGTCACTTAACTTTTCTCTATATGCTCACCTGCAATATAAGGATAACAATAGCACCGACCTCCCAGGGATGTTGTAACAATAAAATGAGACAAGTGCAAACCTTTCAATGTATTAAGACATCCCATTCTACAGCTCTAGCAGTTAGGGAGTTGTTTTCTTTTTTTTTTTTTTCCACCTAGCTATCAAGTCTAAATCCGTCTCTGAAATTTCCACCCCCTCCTGCTAGCTCTGTCCTTGGGGAGAACTGAGGGTGGGGCAGCAAGCAGAACAAGTCTAATCCTTCTTCCAAGTGATGCTTTTCATGACTGGCTCGCCTGATCTTAAGGGATTTCTGTTTCCGTCATCAATGTGAACTGCTGTCCTCTTTGGCTATGAATGGTGGTGGGATCTATACATTTTTTTATGCTGGATAGCTATATAAAGGGAGCACTCAAGTGTGTACTCCTTGCATTCCAAAACACATGATTGGCCTCCTTGCAATTCCTTACACCTGATACTCCATAGCCTGACTCTCAGCATTTCCACTGGCTTGTCTCCCATGCTTGACATTGCTACTCTCTTTACCTCTACTTCCTGGCTGCTCTGACTTCTTTCAAGTTTCAGCTAAAGTCTTGCCGTCTATAAAATAAAATAAAATAAAATAAAATAAAATATAAAATAAAAAGCATCTCTTGCTTTTCCTTAATCCTAATTCCTTCTCTTTGAGGTGATCTCCAAATAACATTGTATATAATATGCATAATACACATATAATGTGTATATTATATATGTGTTTGTATATGCTTTATATTTATAAGTGTATATATATATATGAAAAAATATATGTGTATATATACATAGATATATATATATATAGTTTGTACATATGTGCAGGTTTTCTCCTCCATTAGATTATAAATTCCTTGAGAGCAGAGACTAGTTTTTTTGTTTGTTTTTGTTTTATTTTTGTCTCTTTTTGTGTCCTCAGCAGCTAGCACAATGCCTGGTAGCACAGTGCATGTTTAATCATAGTTTGCTGACTATTATAACTTTGCAAATAGTTCTGGAGAAGAGTAGACCCAAAACCAAATGGTGGCATTTGTCCTGGTTAACGTGGATATATTCTGGCTTCTAGAAGCTCTTCCCCCAAAAGCTGCTGGTTAGATCCTGGTATAGCCCAATGGTACCTGGGAATCGGGGTCAATGGTCAGGTCTTTCTAAGAGGGCAGACACTTTGCTTTTGTAGTGAAATGGCAAAGCCCTGTGGAGCCCAGGTCTAGAACTTTTGAGATGAAGCAGGTTTCATCATAGCTCCACCCCAAACATAAATGTCAAGATCAAAGGTGTCCCAAGATGCCTCAAGGTTGAATCAGTGAAAGGTTTTTTTGGAAAGAGGGCACTTGAGATAAGAGTGGACAAGAATGGAATCAAGTGCTTCTCCTCATTGATACCAAAGGGTTTCACCTCTAACCATAAGATAATTACTGAAAGAGTATTCAACTGAAGAAAGCAAATCATTCTGGGCCAGCCAGTTGCCATGTCTCTCCCTTTAAAGAAAAGATATCCTGGGCATTCGTGTATTCTTGCAACATGGTAAGGGGGTGATAAATACCCAGAGGGTAAAATGATATCATCCCCTATGTCTCTACTCTCCCTGAAGTTCTGCAAAACAAGTTATGGGGTTGAATTAAATATATATGAGTGTGTGTGTGTAAGGATATGTAGGTATATATTATTTATATTATATATTTATATGTAATTTATAATATATGTTTATGTATTATATATTATAATATATAATTAATATATTATATATCCAACATAATCACATATATATGTGTATACGAAATTCTGGAGCTAGGATTTGAACCCATGACTTTTTTTTAACCTTATCAATATTCTATATTAGTTCTAAGGTAGGGGAGTGGTAAGGTCTAGGCAATGGGGGTTAAATGATTTGCCCAGGGTCGTACAGCTAGGAAATGTCTGAGGTCAAATTTGAACCCAGAACCTCCTGTCTAGACCTGGCTCTCAACTGACTGAGCCATCTAGCTGATCCTGACGCATGACTTCTAATGCCAAGTATTTGTTTTTATGATTTGCTGAGCCTGCACAGTGATAATCCTGGAAGACAGGATGGTGAGACCATGCAATTCAGTATTTCTAGAATTCTCTGAAAATCTTCTTATTTATATATATACATATATATATACATATATATTCACTTCTAGCAAATTATTTAAAAATCCCCTTCTAGCTTGGCTTTACTGATGAAAAAGAACATTTAAAACTATCGTGGTATGGGCTGGTGGCAGCAGAAATGCATGGGAGCAGGAAGAGTCCCTTCCCAAGCGCTGTAGGGGATGTCAGTAGACATTATTGAGGTTCCAAAGTAACTAGAAATAGCAGGGGGCTTCCAGGTGGATTCAAGACTTTGGCCCATGATCCTTCCTTGCCTGGAGCTGCCAAACTTTTCCCTTCCAGACTCTATTAGCCAGATGTCTCAGACTGAACCTAATCATGGGAAGGAGAGGTAAGGTGATCATAATTCTAGCTGGCACTTATATGGTACTTTTTAAGGCTTGCAAAACACTCATTATATTATCTTATTTCTTCCTCATAGAAGCCCTGTGAGGCAAGATACTGTCAACCCCATTCTATAGAAGGAAAAACAGAGGACCAGAAAGTAAAAGCAATTTGCTAAGTATTATAGAGCTAAAAAGCATCTGTAATGAGATCTGAACCCAGGACTTCCTGGCCCCAGGTAAAAGGCTCTGTTACCCAAATGATGTTCCCTTAAGGCTGTGTGGGGCAGCTAAATGGTACAGTGGGTAGAGCACCAAGCCTAAAGTCAGAAAGACTCATCTTCCTGAATTCAAAGCTGACTTCAGGAACTTACTAGCTCTATGATTTCATGGGCAAGTCACTTAACCTTGTATGCCTCAGTTTCCTGAAGTGTAAAATGAACTAGAGAAGAAAATGGCAAACCTCTCCAGTATCTTTGGCAACAAACCCCTCCAAAGAGGGCAGAGAGTCAGAAATGACTGACAAAGACTGAACCACAAATAAGACCGTGTGGGGTGGCTTACAGAGACAGACACATCCGCACATTGCTTTCCTTGGAGGCACTGAGCTCCTTCAGACACAGGAGGGGAAGGGAGCCAGTCCGGGAGGAAGCCTGGCACTGACCACTCATTTTGTGGCAATCACACGCCAGCGCCCTCATCTCCAGAGCCGGCCCATCCCCCCAGTGGGCTTCCTCTAGCTGAACAGTAAGTGACATCTGTGGGAACACTGTATGTGCCGGAGCGTGACTGTCTGTGGCTAATTGATTTGTGCAACTTGCTGACAGA
>NC_058132.1:103116239-103135550 GCF_016433145.1 Gracilinanus agilis
GAGGAAACCGAGGTGCAGCTTGTAAGGAGCCCGATCGGGATGCAAACATGGGTTTGCAAAGGCAGCAAGTTTACCCCTGCAACTCATTTCCTCCTTTCATTCAAAGTGCAAATTCTGCAAATACATACTTAGCAGCAACTAGAGGTAGGACCCCATACAGGTATGTGATGGGATCCGATGGGCACCCGTTCAACAAACAGAAATTGTCTGTTGTGTTATAGCACTGTGCTAGGTACTATTAGGGGAGAAACAAAGTTTAGCTAAGACAGGATCCCTGCTGTAATGTCTAGAGTCCAGTAGGCATAGTTGACAAATTATACAGAACCAGTATTTGACAAGCATCTAGAACATGGAAGATGTGTGATCCTATTAAAGCGTGAGATAAATCATACAGCTCTCACCTACTACCCCAAGCTTTAGTGGATATGTTTGTGAGTTACTGACGGAGATAGGTATATATGTATATATATATATATATATGTAATATATCTGAATATTTCTTTATATGTTTGTGTATAGAGAGAGGATGTCCAAAGATCATTAAACCAAAACAAAAACAAAAACAAAAAAAACAAAACCCTGACCTTCTGTTTTAAAATTGATACCAAGTAGTAGTTCTAAGGCAGAAGACTGGAAAGGGCTAGTTAATTGGAGTTAAGTGACTTGCCCAGGGTCACACAGCTAAGAAGTGTCTGAGACCAGGACTTTCTATCTCTAGGCCTGTCTCTCAATCCACTGAGCCACCTGGATACCCCCCAGAAAGTTTTAATGCAACTTTAAGCATTAATTACTTCAGAAGATAAACGCTACAAACTCAAAAAATTTTGAAAGTTAGATCATCTACATTTTAAACTGGTTTAATTTTGTGAATTCTGAACAATAAATTTTAAATGTTAATTTTAACAAGATGGTGCCCTCTTTAATTATGCATTGTGCATCACAGTTTCTGAATAACACTTTCTCCGACCAGTGGATTTTTACAAGTCTTCCATGGCCACATCAGGCTTCTAATCTCCCTCCATTAGACTTTCCCTTGTGAGGTCATGTCAAAACTGCCACGTCCACATTGAAATGCTGTTCTTTGGATGATCTTAATGCTATAATTACAAATGGAATCCTTTCACTTGTTCATCATCAGCGGCTAAAATTTTTAAAGAGTTTGGAAATCAATTAGAATGGCGCATTTTGCACAATACAGCAGACATGTTAAATCTTAATAAGAAATATAGTGATACTTTAAAACTTACAAAATGAAACTTTCACATGTTATTCCTTATAAGTGTGTAACCTTTATAGTTCTGAAGTTATTAAAGATGAAAATTTCACTCAGACTTTTGGTGGGGGCATCTGGTTGGCACAGTGGTTAGAGGCGCAGGGACTGGAGTCAGGAAGACCCATTCTCGGTTGAGATGCTTCCTACGTATGTGACCTTGGGCAAGTCACTTAACCCTCATTTCCTCAATTTCCCCATTTGTAAAGTAAGTTGGAGAAGGAAATAGAAAACTGCTCCAGGATCTTTGCCAACAAAATCCCAAATGGGGTCAGAAAAGGGCATTCTGTGTCTACTATCCATTCTAGTTCATAACCAATTTTCTAAAATTCTATATTCAAAGATCCCTTCTAGTGGCAAGTTTTTTTTGTTTCCATATTATCTACCAGCATTAAGATTCTTTGATTCTACAACTATTTACTGAAGACTTCCTGTGTATTCTGACGAATTCTCTAATATCCTTTGGGATAGAAGATATCCTTTGGTATCCCACAGCAAGATCTAGGCATCACTGTCTAGGGAAACTCTGCAGAGATCATGCTGGACACTGATGTCCTTATGACTGATCAAAGATATTCTCTTAAAAAATCAAAGTCACTTAGCTTAGTGAAATGTTCATGGAAGTAGAATAAAGGCAGAAGGTGGATTAAGAAGAAAAATACTTTGACTTTTGATCCTTAAACTGAATTCTCTATTTGGCACTAAGTATTTGTGAAGAGAAGAATATACTCCCTTTTTAATTGTTGACAAATATTGATGAATGGCCTGATGTGTGCCTATGTATACACACATGCATGCATGCACATGCATGTTATTATACTACACATACGTGTATATATTGTTATTTATGCACACCTGTACATGTGTGACCACATTTATGTATATATACACACAAAAAGATAAATAACACATAGACCCCTCTTCCTAAGGACCATTCAATTTTAGCAAGGTAATAATAATTTATTTCAATAGCTCTTTAAGTACTGAAAAATGTTTTCTTTTCAAAACTTCCCAAGAGATCAAGGAAGATGTCATGGTGTCATGATGGTAAAAGAACTCTGGAACCTATCTTGCAGGATTGTTGCCAGAGTCCTCCATGGGATCCTGAACAAGTCACTGCCTCTCTGGGCCTCAGTTTCCTAATCTGGAAAATGAGAGTATTGGATCTGATGACCCTTCTGGCTCAAGATCTGTGACTACTATAAGTATCTATGAGATGCCATAAAAAGACAAATATTATAATTAATTTTTCTTATTTTTTTCAGATGAGACAATTGAGGCTTGTTGTACTAACATGACTTACTTTCTTGAGGTCATAGGCCTATAAAGGATCAAAAGTGGGTTTTGTACTCCAGTGTTCCCAAGTCCAAGACTAGGGCTCTTCCCCTTCATCTGCTTAAAGCCAGGTTAATCTGTCCTCAGGTTTCACTGGCATTTGAGAATTCCAATGTGTCGTACTATTGTGATTTCAGATATTGGATTTAGTGTTTTGTTTTGTTTTTAATTTAAATTAAAATTTTTATTTTGAATCCTCTAAAATTCAGTGGACAAGGCAGCGTCCTCACTTGGAACATCCAGGATTCTAATTCTACTGCCTGTGGCCCAAGATTACAGCTCGACTGCCTCCAAGCCTGACTTTATGCCCTGGCTGGTAGCAGGGACTGTAAGCAGACGCTTACAGTAATACTGGACTCTGCTTGTATTTTCCAGTAGAATAATGAAACCACAGGGCAGTGCGTTTCCTATCTGCTTCACATCTAATAGATTAACCATTGCTCTGGAGTGTAGTCCACTGTCAAGTTCAGGTACCATGGGGTTCCCACCACAGACTAATTTTCTTGCTTTGTTTCTACAATATGGATCCATAATGGAATTTATCGGTGAGATGTATAGTGATTCTTATAAACAGTCCAGAAATCACATTAGGCTCTGCTCTCCATTTGTAGCCGGCACCATCATCTCTTACAGCGAGATGGCAAATGCCCCAGAAGATAGGAGCACAAAGACCAACTCAGATTTCTAGTTACAGCTGAGAACATCAACCTGGAAGTTACTAATTTACATCCAAAGAAACTTCAGGTTAAAAAGAAAGACTCCCTTACATCATCTTCCCTACCACCCACCTATTAGGAAAGAACACTCCATATGGAGTGAAAGAACCTGGGTTTGAGTCCCTTTTCAGTTATTAACATTGTGTGACCCTGGACGAGTCATTTTTCCTTCTGTAAAATGAGAGAATTGGACTATGTTGCCATCCTGGTCTAAATACTATAATCTTCTGACATTCTTTCCTTCCTTAAAGTATCAGCTTAAGATTTTCCTCCTCCATGAAGCCTTCTCTGAATTCCCAGCAAGAAGCAATTTTCCTGCCCTCTGGTATCTCTTTGGCCACCCTGACCCAGGGATCTTAGTCACTTAGACATTTTCTAATTTGTATTCCAGGTGTATCAGGAAGTGCCGCCCATTCTCTTCTCTCACTATTAGAATACAAATTCCCAGAGGACAAAGATTGTTCATCTTTATTGGTTTCACAAGTAGATTTGGATGGAAAGAAAACAGATCTTTTATTTTCCCTAACCACTGATTTCTTTGTAATTCTGTACATTCTAGTCTATATACTCAAAAACATTATTCTGAGAAGGCATCCATAGGATTCACCAGGCTACCAGAGAGGCCCATGACAAAAAAAAATGTCTAAAAATCCTTTTTTTAGGTAATTTTTTTCTAGATAGTTTCGTTTCTAAGATGAGACACCACAGCACAGTTTTACAAAGGTTTGGGGTGGGAAACAGATTGAAAGGCTATAATAACCCTCCACATTATGGATGCCCTGACCTCTGATGCTGACATGCCCTGGGGGGGAATGAACAAGCTCATGGGAAGATTTCAAAGATACAGCTATAAACATTGAATCACTATCACAAACCTTGAACAGTCTCCAAACCCGTGGCATGATGGTTCAGCTAATTTGCTCAGTTTGGCACATAAAACTTCTTTTTTTTTTCTTTTTTAAACCCTTGCCTTTTGCCCTAATAATATAAAATTATATTATTTTGCCCTAATATTTGCCCTAATATCTCTAGGAAAGAATGGCAAGGGGGAGGCAAACAGGGTTAAATGACTTGCCCAGGATCATACACAGCTAGGAAGTATCTGAGGCCAAATTTGAATGCAGATCCTCCAGACTCCGGGCCATGTGCTACTAGTGGCCTCCTGGCACACATAACTTCTTCAAGAGCACAACATAGAGCACATGGTAATTCAAACTCAGCCTTATAGGAAAATCAACCCAGAAAAATGAGACCCTGCTCTTCTTCCCTACAATAATAGCTAGGATTTACATAGCAAAGGGCTCTGCAAAATGTCACTTCATTTTATCTTCCCCAAAACCCTGGGAGGAAGGTGCTATTATTATCCCCATTTTACTGTTGATTAAATTGAGGACAGACAGAGGTTAAGTGATTAGCCCAGAGTCACATAGCTGGCTGGTTTCTAAGGGAGAAGAACTCCAATCTTCCTGACTCCCAGCCTCGCACCCTATCCACAGTGTCTTCTAGCTGCCAATAATCATCCTACCTCCCCGTAGCAATGACTGATCTCTCTCTTCCTCAGGGCTATTGACATCTGCTATTTTGTGACCCTACAGTTTCCCTGCTCTACTTTCCTGATTGGGATAATATGCTGAATTTGACAACAGGTCAGCTGAGTTCCAATTCTTTCTTGGAACATTAACTACTTGTATGGCCTTAGGTAAGTATCACCACCCTTATGGGACTCAGGTCCTTCATCTACAGACCAAAAATAAAATTACATTTGTATAATCTATCTTATAGACTTTGTGAAAAACACTGTGCCAACTTGACCTATTGGATCCCCAGTGACAGTGACAATAACCCCTGCCAACTTAAGTAAGGGAGTATAAAATAAGTGATATAAATGTAAAAAAATAAAATTAAAATAGCTAGAATTTAATTGAACATAAAATAGCTTGAATTTCTTCCAATCTTTTGCCACACTCTTTATAGACATCATTTCCTTTGGTCCTCACACTAGGCTCCTGGGGTGGGTGCATCCCCATTTTACAGATGAGGCTTAGACAGATTAAGATACTTACTCAAAGTCACAGGTCTAGAAAAGTCTGAGGGCTGAATTCAAATCCAAGTTTCCCAGATGCCTCTCAGGAATTAAACAAATCTTAGCTTGACTGCATTCATAGGAGTGATATTGCTGCCTAGACATATAGGGGAGAATCTCCTTCTCTACACACTGAAGGGATTACTTCTCTCTATGGGGATAAGGTCAGGGACAGTCTGGCTTCACAAGTATCTCTAGGCTGAACACCAGCCTCTTATCAATGTTGCTGACTTTATTCAGGGTAAGGCTGACGCATGCTAAAGAGGAGGCATGGAGCCCCTATTTATTTCCCTCTGAGAAATCCACTCTAGATCCCAGGTCTCAGAAAGGAGTTTTGAGTTAATTGTCTTCAGATGTCTCAGGAATTAGTTGAAAGAATTGAAAATGGAAGTGAATAATCTAGAGAAGTCTTCCAGCTGAATCCTTGAGATACTTGATTCCCTTCTCCCCCATCCATTTCCTGAAGAAAGGAAATCATTGCTAGCAATTAACAAACCAAAGAACACAGTTCCTCATTGGCCCTATGGACAGAAATGAATGAAATAACTGCTCCCATTTTTATATACAAAGGACTTTCCCTTCCAACAATCCTATGAGGTTCCTGGTAAAAGGATTATCATCCCATTTTTCAGATGAGGAAACTGAGTTGAGAGAAATTAAACAACTTGCCCAAGAAGAGAAGGTGAATAAGAAAGGAAACCCAGGGCTCATGATTATTAGTCTTGTGATCCTTCTGTTATCCCCATTATGGCTCCATTGTGTAAGGTGATGAATTAGAGCCTTATGTGAAGGCCTTAGAAACCAAGGATGGCTGAATTTATTTCATAAACAATCACAAAATAAGGGTAGTATGGAGGGAGGAATCTAAGAATTGGGAGAGCTGGTTCTAGTCCCAGCTTTCCATTAACTGTTTATGTGACCCTGATTCCTCTCTGGACCTCTCAACTCTGTCAAAATTAGGGGATTGGAAGAGATGGTTTTAAAGTTCTTACTCAGCTCTAACGTAGAAAAGCTTAGTGAAAGTATGATTTTTCCCCCATGTAAGGACATACCATAAGGCATCAAGACAAACAGCAAGGATGATCAGAAAAGTAAAGGCAGGTTGTATACAGCCTCAATAGTCATCCCCGCCAAGAACATGAGAAACAGAATGATGAAAAGAATCCTGATGGCGGATTTGGATTTATTGTGGGACCCCATCTTTGCTGCTTGCTCTGTGGGATGAGGCCACTTAATTTCCTAGTTTCTCATCTTTAAAAGACAGATAAATACTTGTACTGCTCATTGGGTTGTTGTGAAAAGTCATATGGTAAAAAGTGGATAAAGCAATGAAGGAGGGGGAAGGGTTCTTATTACTGAAATTTTAAGGAAGTGCAGGTCCACGAAGGAAAGGGAAAAGGTTGGGATGGAATCCAAAGGCAGAAGGGCCAACTGCACAAGATCTTAGCCTTGCTCAGCACCTAGACCACTAAGACTGATGTGTAATCAGCAACACTTGGGGTGAATCAGGAAGCCTGGGCACCTCCAGTCTCCTTCCAATAAGCACCACTGTTTTTGTCAAGTTCTCTTTGAGTTCAAGGTCAGATTGTTCCAGGGTTACTAGGTACATGTAATGGGTATTGTTTATTTTGTGTATATTATATCATGTATGCTAGGCAAAATTATCCATGAGTTTTCTCATTCATTTGCAATAACACAACATTGAGAATTTCATGACACACCCAGAGAAACTCATGGATATGACACACCTTTTGAGAACCATCTGGGTGTAGTGAACAGTATGAGACATGGATGAAATGAGGAAAATCTTGTGTCACTTACTAAGTCTGTGGCCCTAGGTCAGCCACTCAACCTCTCTCTGAGCCTCAGTTTACTCAGCTGAAAAATGAGGAAAATACTATATCACACAGTTATTATGAACCTTAAGTAATATTATATATACATGTACGTATAGTTCTTTGCAGACTGTAAAGCACTTTATAAATACGAGCCATTATTATTATTTTTTTTATCCAGTTTTATATGTCTAAACATGTTTCATGTATTCACATATATGCATGTCACATATACATGTTTGTACAAACATCACATATGTATATGTGTGTATTTGTTTACTTCTTCATTCATTTTTCCATCCATTTATTAAATTGCCATAAATATAGTGTGACAACTTAAGTGGTGAACCTTTATAATTCTCATCTACATGAGACCAGATCAAATTTCCTAAATCTGATGAATCGTTTGGGGCAATTCTCACTCAATACACGTATGAAGACACTTTGAAGAGGGTCTAAAAGTAATGGAAGTATCAAGTTAGCTCTTACTTGGGATCAGTAAAATAAACAAATCAATGAACCCCATTAGGAGATACTGGTGATAGTCAGGCCTTCAAGCACTTGCCCTGGTTAACTTTGAAGGATGATGAAACTAATTTCCACTTGGGTAGAGGTCCACTCAAGTCAGAGTTTGAAATCTGAATAAGCACACTGGTTTTCTTTACTTAGGAATAGTCCTAAAAGTCATAGAATGTCCAAACAAGAAGGAATGGTAGTAAGTATTTGTCCCAAACCCTTCTTTTTATGGATGATGAAATTGACAGCCATGAAGGGAAAGGAAATTGTACTAAGTTATTTAACTAGGAAGAGTGTGACAACTGGAATTGGAACCCTTATTTCCTTAGTTTTTCTAGTGCTGAACCTGCTAAACTTCACACCAAAGAAGAATACTTCACATAATCATTAAGCAAACTCATGTTTAAATTGAAACTGAGAGAGGCTGAGAACATAACTTCGTCTCATCTGCAATCATCAGAATCAGTAAAGCACAGTAAAATCCTATGGAAATGAAACCAAGCTTTATTCTTTACTAAAAGATGTTTCCATTTAAGAGTGTTGACTAACTCTACACCCTGGACATAGGAAATGCAGTCTTGAATTTGAAAGCACAAAGATAGCTTCGCTGATATATAGTCCTTTGCCATTCAGTCGTATCTGACTCATTGTGATCCCACAGACCATAACATGCCTCCGTAAGGTTGTCTAAGCAAAGATACTGGAGTGACGTGCCATTTCCTTCTCCAGTGGGAATGAGATAAACAGAAGATAAGGGACTTATCCAGGATAACATAGTGAGTATCTGAGGTTTGATTTGAACTCAGGTGTTCCTGACTTCATGGCCAAATCTCTACCCACTTAGCTACCTAGCTACCCCTAGATTGTTACTTGTTAAGAGGTGCCTTAACTACCCAGGACATCTACTCTTCACCTGAAGAATCTGCATGAGGAAGAACTCACTTTCTTCAAGGCATTTCTACTCACTGCTCCTAATATGAACTCTGTGTTAAAGTGATCAAGTCTAATCTATCTGTCTTCAAGAGGACAACCCTTCAAATATTTCAAGACAACTATCCAGTCCTTCCCATTCTAAACCAAGCCTTCAGTTCCCTCCATGACTTGCCTTTGAAATCTTACAGACATCTCCATCGCCTTCCCTTGGGTGTCACACAATTGATAAAGATCTTCCTAAGACATAGTACACACAAAAGAACATAATTACATCCAAAGTGGTCTACCAAGTAGAGAGTGGAGCAGAACTGCCTTTCTTCTTGTCGACTGGGATCACACTAGGTTTTTTGGGTGTCCACATCACACTACTGATTTAAATTGAACTTGTGGTCCACTCAAAGTCTAAGATCTTTTTATTATGATAAACTACTATCTTGTCACACCTTTCCTCATTCAAGTTCTTAAGTTGATTTCCTCCACAGAATTTTACTCTATACAAGTCTACTCAATCATGATTCTACCAACATTTCCTTTGGAACAATGGAAATCAGTTTTCCCCAAATCTTGGATGTATACTAGACTATATTTGTCATTCCTATGTTCTCTCAAGAATTTTAAGATGCAATGTTGATTCATATTGAGTTTGTTATTCACCAAAGTCCCTAGATCTTTTTAGAGGAATTTTCTCCCCAAATTTTCATCATTTCTACTTCCCCAAGCAGTACTTCCTTAATGCTAAGAGTCATTTCTAGAAGAGTAGTTTCCCTATCATTTCCCCTATCTTCAGAAGGAGGAAATTATCATCAAAGAACTCAAGAATGAAGTATCAACTTTTCTCTAGGTATACCCAGGGCTTCAGAAGCTATTGTTTAGATAAAGTCACCTAATAGGCATCATGTTTTGAGCTCAGGCTTATGATCATCTATTTCTTCCTTCTTTCAAGGTAGTCTGAATAATACATCACATGAAAAATTACTTTATTTTGTTTCTCACTGTTGTTTTTAACCCAGATGTTTGCTATATTCCTTCTCTCTCTCTAGTTGCTAGATTTCCTCCCATTAACCTGTCTTCTTAGTAGAAAATGATCCTCTGCTCCTTCCCTGTCACACACACAATATTATCTACTCTCCAATTTGAATGTGCTACAATCTTAGTCATATTTCAATCAGTAGTCCCACCTCACCAACCCCCAGCGATACTGATGAGGTCAAATATGCCTCCTTGTATTTAGATTGCCTTGTTAGGAGGGGAGAAGATTGCTTATTAAGCTCTATAATCTATCTTGGACATGCTGCCAGACTAATTTTCACAAGCACAGCTTTAACCAATTCATGCCCTTATTTCAAGGCCATCAGAAGTTCCCCAATACTGACTGTACAAAATTCAGACTTCTTATTCTGGAATAGCAGGCCCTCCATGATGTGGGTCCAGATT
The DNA here is from genome assembly GCF_016433145.1 of Gracilinanus agilis. NCBI lineage: Eukaryota > Metazoa > Chordata > Mammalia > Didelphimorphia > Didelphidae > Gracilinanus > Gracilinanus agilis. The sequence goes on from NC_058132.1 coordinate 103,126,362, forward strand.
CCTTTTCCTGCCTAAGGAAAAGTCACTGTTCCCTTTTTGTAGAGTTTGTTCTAGCCAAACTGGACTAGTTGCTCTTCTCAAATGTGGTCATTGGTCAGTCATTTCAGTCACCGATCAGTCATTTCAGTAGTATTCAATTCTTTGGGACCCTATTTGGGGATTTCTTGGCAAAGATACTGGAATGGGTTGCCATTTTCTTCTCCAGCTTATTTTACAGATGAGGAAACTGGGACAAATGGGGTAAATGACTTGTCCAGGATCACACAGCTATATCACTGAGGCCATATTTGAACTTAGGAAAATGAGTCTTCCTGATTGCAGGTCCAGTGCTCTATCCACTGTGCAACCCAGATGCCCCTCTTCCTCAAATACGCCCTAACATCTTCATCTCATATTATTTCCTCTGTTTAGAATGCTGGTGCCTTCTATCCACACCTGAAAAATTCTTGCTCATCCTTAAAACATACTTACATGCCACGAAATCGTCTCTGAGGCTTATAGCTAGAAGGGATCTTTCTTCCTTCTCCTAAATGAACATAATTCTGCATGATGGAGTTGAAAGGGGACTAAGTTAGAATTAGAAACTGGTTCAGATCTTGGCTCTGGTACTTTGTGAAAAAGGGCAACTTAAATGTTCTGAGCCTTGTGTTCCCTACTTAGAAATTAAGGAAAAACATAATAATAATTAACACTTATATTGCACTTACTATGCATATGCCAGGCATTGGGATAAGGACTTCACAATTATTCTCATTTGAACCTCATAACAACCTCACGAGGTAGGTGCTATTATTATCTCCATTTTATAGGTAGAGAAACCGAGGGGAACTGAGGCAAGTGACTTGCCCAGGGTCACACAGCTCAGAAGTATCTGAGGCAGGATGTGAACTCATGAAGAGGAGTCTTAATGATTCCAAGGTCAGAGCTCTATTCTCTGCACAATCTAGTTGTCTCAAAAATTGTTACTTCTATTATCATTAATAATTATACTTAGTTAAGATGTTATAAGTCACAAATGTAGTATATATCTGTTGTTGCTGTGTTTTTCTTTTCATTCCACTATTAAACTGATAACTTAAAAAATTAAAAAAAAACTGATAACTTTCTGAGAAGAACTAGGTCCAGAGTCAAGAAGACTTTAGTTTAAATTTTGTCCCAGATATTTACTTTATTAGCTATGTGACCTTGGGCAAGTCATTCACCTATATTCCTTAGGTCTTTGTTCCTTTTTTTGTCCGTGAAATGGAGATGATAATAGCGTCTAAATCTCAGGATAATTGTGAGGATAAAATGAAATAACATTTGTAAAGGACTTCAAAAATATTAAAGTGCTATGTAAATGCTGACTATTATTATTATTAATTATCTCTATATCCTATCATACCATCTAGCACAGGTATTCCCACATAGCTAGTGTTCAATCAATATTCGTTGAATGAATGCATGACCCTTTATATTATATATAAACCATTCTCCACCAGACTGGTGATCTACGAAACTTTATTAACCTCCTTTTAATTTATATATCCACATTCACTCCATGCTCTGATGCTTCAGGCACAGGTCAGTCAACTGGAAACTGATAGATGGATAACATACAATCCATGACAAACCGACAAGGTCTTGAATTTGGGCACCTACATTTTACGGAGAGTACGTGACCACTCATTACTTGTAGAGCTACGTGGGCTGAGATGCTGCATAAGCAGTTTCTGCTAAAAGGTCATTCCAAACTCCTTTGCCTGATAGCAGACCCACTGCTGCACAAGTTTGGGAGCCAGGAGAAGGAAGAGTTGCTGAGAACCACACAGCGCACCCCCCCAGCTCAAATGCCACCCAGATGGTAGTAATCTCTCTCCTTTCTGATCTCTTACAACTTTGTAATCCTCTTATGCATTTAGCATATTCTAGCTCATTATATTTCTCTGAGTAGGTACCATATCACCTACCTAACCCTCCTTGAGGAGAGGAATTATGACAATGATTGCCTGGTTTTAAACCTAGAGGGAAACATAAAGATACCTAAGGCTCATGTGGTTCCTTCTTCTTTGGTCGAAAGTTTGTTTTAGACAAAAATTTATTAATTTAGCCTCAGTTGCTCTGAGCCTCCAGTTAGAAGAATTCCTATTCTTTTAAGGCAAAGATGAAGCTCTTTCCCAAACTCCACATTCATGTCTATTTCTAATTAATTCCTGGCCTCTTGGAAGTTGAAACAAAATTCAGCATATTGCAAATACAACGAAAAGCTAAATTATTTTGTAGTGTTTATGGATAGACAAGAACTGGGAGGGTTATTTCAAATTGAAAGGTTAAGAGACTGGCACAAGGTGAAGGGACTGACTTGCCAACATCACTTGGCTAGTTAATGGTGGGACTCTTAAAACTGTGAAGGGGAAAAGTTTATAAATATATAAGTTTTAATTGCTGACTTTTAAGAGAAGCCAAGGCTAAAAACCAATATCTCAGGATTTCCATGGCAGAGATTAGACAAAGTTATTTTAGAATGGAATATCTATTTGTGCCAAAATAGTTCTCTTTTTTTAGCGATAAGATAAAAGAAAAATGACAAGAATAATGTCAAGTAATAATATTCTTTAATTATTAAATAATAAAACTTTTAATCACTACTCCCCACCCCAAAAAATCCAACAAAATCCAATTTTTAAAAGCATACCTTTTTTAGAAAATTGATGTCTTGGATTCACAGACCATATATCATCTCACCCACTTCTACTAACATTGATAGAACTAATGGGTCAAAGAGAGGAATTTATTTATAGGTAAATAAAGTCTCTTTAAAGAAAAAAAATTCCAGGAGAGAACAGTTCAGTTCCTGGAATATAAAAAAAAAACAAAAAAACAAACCCCAAACTCTAGTATATCAATATACATTAGGTTAAGTGAGGACTGGAAATAGAGCTGGAAATGTTGCCACTTTGAAATGCTAACATTGTAATTACCATAGCCCAGGCTGTCCTCTCTCAGAGTTGGTGGAACTTGTGTTCTCACGTTGGCAGAAATACCACTGTATTCCGGGCACTTGGATTTCCTAATGTGCTTCTCCAGTCTGCAGGATGGGAGCTGTAATCACAGCAATCAGGCCAAAGGGAGATTCTATTTATTAGCTCTTCACCCACTTAGCAAATGTACTTTTTTTTCCCTTCCTGCTGAAGATTAGGTTGATGATTTCAGGAAATTAAACTATAAATATTTTTGATATGACCTTTAATACAGGGCCTGGAACTTCAATGCTAGTGTCACAAGGAATCTAAGGAGCTCCCCCAACATCATGGAATCATAACGCTTAGACACAGAACTGCAAAGGATCTCTGAGGTCGTCTGGACCAAGTCCTTGATTTCTACAGCTGTGGAAACTGAGGAAGGGTCATAGGAAGGATGTGAATACAGGTCCTTTGGCTCAAATGGAAAGTGCTCTTTCCATTCAACCACACTGTCCCCCAAACTTTATAAAAGACTTACAGACAAGATGGCTTTTGACAACCCTTCTAGATCTAAAAGTATGACCATTTTTATCAGTTACTTATGAGACTGGCATCACAGAAGTAGAGTTATCAGAGAATTTGTTGGTTTATTTAGTCCAATTCTTTCATCTTCCCACCCATCCAGACTTGTGCAGATGTACCGGTAATAACAGCTTGCTATTCTAGGATGCTCTGTAGTCTTGACAGCTCTGTTAGGTACGGCATACAAATACTGTTTCCCACATTTTACAGATGAAGATGCTGAAGCCCAGACAGGGGTGACTTGCCCAAGGACCGAGAGTAAAAACAGTGGCAGAACCAGGATTTGTTCCATTATACCAGGGTTTTCCCCAATTTTTACTAGCTTGAAGAACATCTGGTTTCTAACTAGCAAAGTATTGAGGGGAAAATAGTAAATTTTTAAAAAGTTTACTGTCTCCTTGCTCAGGGAAGTGGCACAGTAGGTAGACTATCAGGGATGGAGTCAGGAAAATTCTTTCAGAGTTCAAATCTAGCCTCAGGCACTAGTTATATGACCTTAGGCAAGTCCCTTAACCCTGTTTAGCTCAGACACCTTATCTGAAAAATGAGTTAGCTGGTAAGGGAACTAGCAAATCATTCCAGTATCTTTTCCAGGAAAATCCCAAATGGGATCATGAAGATTTGGATTGAAAAATGACTGAACAACACAATTGTCTCCTTGGAAAAAGGGGATAGGAAAATGCAATCAAAGGTCTATAATTCAATTTAACTTCATTCAACTCTTTTCAACAGCAGAATAGTTATTGAGCTCTTCCTTGGGTACCACGTGCCGTGTTGGTCTCAGAAGGAGAAAGTTCAGATAGTATATGGTCCTTCTCTCAGAGTGCTTATAATCTTCAACCACATTTCTACCCAAGTAATCATTATACTGTATAATTAGAAATATTTTGAATCTCTAAAACTACATTACCCAAACCTCTTTCTGTATTACCCAGAATACTTTTCCCTTTGTCCAGGTTTGCATTGTCACGTTTCTATATAGTTTGCTGTAACTTCTTTTTTTCTCTTTTGCTTTTGTGAGCAGGTTGGGTTAGTACCTTTTTAGTTAGTTTTTTATGTTAGTTGATTATTAATAAAACTTTATAAAATATAATACTTAGCTTTTGCATATTAATTTTAATCTCTACAATTCAAAATAATATGAATAGGACATGAGAGAGAAAGAAAATCTTAGTAGGGAGTGAAGGTCCTGGATAGCCTCAATTATAGCCCCCTTCAACAAAGGGCTAGATTCTAACTGCAGAAATCAAGAGAGAATTCAGTGGTCATGGGAGTCCAGGGAATCAGAGAATTGAAGCCAGAAGGTCTAGTTTGGCACTATTATGTCTGAATTAGTTCTGAATAAAATTAAGCCATGGTGCACTCTGGAAAGATAATCATTTCCCAGAAAACTACAAAATCTAGTCATCAGTTAAGGAAGAACTTGCCACAAATTCGCAAAATTCTAGGTCTTCAAATTAGAAAGGACCTCATGGGATATTCTGGTTCAACTCCTACTCTTCAGGTAAGTAAGCTCTTGACTGCACTTCTGAGATGAAGCAACAGCAGAAAAGGGCAAAAACACAGAAGAGCAAGAGGAGTGAATTAATCTTAATCGTACATCTAGTCAATGATCCAGTTGGGACCCAAACTCTTGATTTTGAATTCAATGATCTTTCCACTCTGCCTTACTATGGGCAAGGCCCTATACTAAGCCTCTGTTTTTTTATATTAATTTCTTTATATATGTATATGTACTGATTAATCCTAGAAACACGGAAAAATGTTTTTAAAAATTATATACAATTCCATATTATGTATATGTAAATATATGTTTATATATACACATACATATATACATACACATCTCTTTCTATCAAGCTATCTACCAATCTTTCTGCCCCAGTCCAAATTGTGATGTCATCATAAAGGATTTCCTGGTGTGGAAACTTTCTCCACCAATGCCTATCAGAACTTTATTTGTAACTCTCGGAGAATTGCTTGAGAACACTGAGAGATTAAATGACTTTCCCTTAGTCACACAGCATGTATTATGGAAAGGACTTGAAGCCAAGTCTTCTTGACAGTCTATCAATACCACATATCTCTTTTTATAGCTAAAAATAAGTGATTACATACACATTTCGTAACTAATATTAGCAACCAATAAGAATTCAGATTTATACTATATTTTATGGTTGGGGGACATTTCATATTCCTTATGCCATTTAACCCTCCCAACAACCTACGGAGACAGGCAGGGTAAATATTATTCTTCACATTTTGCTGAGCAGGAAACTGAAGCTCATAGAGATAAAATGACTTGGCCAAGGTCATAGAGCTTTTTGTTTCAAGGTCTTCTGATGATGGATAGAGGATTCATTCTTTCTACTCTAGCTGGCTTCTTCCCAATAAATTCCAGTGAGGATGGCGAGAAGAGGTATGCAGTCAGCTCCCCCATTCCTGAATGTGTAATGCTTTGGGAGACAGAGTGATACTGTGCAAGCTGAGTTTTGCTCATCTTTTTGGCATGCTTGCAGACTAAGGGAATGGGGAACATTTCTTCCTCTGTGCATGTGCCTCAGATGCCTGACCATAAGGAGTGCAGACAGCTGCTGGGCGTTAGCAAAGGGGGAAGTAATTCCCGTTTATCAGAGTGCTAATTCTGCAAAGCACATTGTGGAAAAGGTGCCATTTACATGTAAATAAGATGCTTGCATCCGCAGGAAAGAATGCTCACTGCAATGGATCCCTCTCCACACCCTTAAATATCATCCTTTTGGACTGAACTGAGCACAAAGCAGCTTCCTGGGAAGACCCAAGATTTACTCACTACAGCAAGTTCCCATGATCCCTGGTTTCCCGCTTTGGTAGGATAATAGAGCCCAGAAACCAAAAATGGCTTGGGTATGTTGTTCAAATTTACCTGGTTTGCCTATAGGATAATGAGAAAGATTTTTCCAGATGACTTATCCACTCATTCCTAATTCCATGACCACAGAAAGAGTCTAAGATATGATGGCATGGACAAAATCAGTCCAGAGTTTGAATTGGACATAATCAATATACATTTGTTAAGTACCTACTCTGTGCCAGACATTGCATTGGGTATTGAGGCAGAGCATTCCTTGCTTGTTGCATTGAGGTGAATGTGTAATTATTTGGCTTGACCTGGAAGAGGACAAGTCATCATAGAACATCAGAGTTGGCAATGCTTTCAGAAGACATCTAGGACAGTTCTGATTTGAATAAGAAATCCCTCTACAGAAACTTGGCAAGTGGTCATGCAACCTTTCCTTGAAGACATCCACTGAGGAAGAATATTCTATTTCTTGAGGTAGCTTATTGTACTTTGGAATGGTTTCAGTGATTAGGAATCATTTTCTTAGATCAAAAGTCTGAATTTCCCTTTCTGTAATTTCCTCTTGTGGTTCTTAGTTTGGTTCTCCAGAGCTAAGAACATTTTCTTTGCTGAGCTCTAGTCCTATATCACCAACTCAGTAAGAAAGTCAATAACTCAACAAAAAGTATTTGTTAAGCATTGAGATATATGTTCTAGGTACTATGATAAGAACTGGAGTCAGGAAGGAAGGCAGAACTAGACTTATTGGACAGCTCTACTTCAGGGCCCTATAGATTTCTAAAAAAAAAAAACCATGTCCAAATAGAATTAATTATCTTCCTTGATAAACTCAATTCTCCTCCAAACTTCTCTATCTCCCATTGGGGCATCCATATTCTTTCCTCTGAACTGTCTAAGATGGAGTACCAAAAGAAGCCTTGTTTGGGGAATAGTGACAGTTTCGGGCTGACCTTGTGGTAGAGAGGAAATCAAATGGATATAACAGAGAAAGGCCTCATTTCTCACTAGAAAATATCCCTAGGAAAACTGACCCCTGCCTGTTTGGGTATGATTCCAGGTTATAGTCTGTCCAGAAGGACAGATAACTTGGTTTTGCATTATAACTGAAGATGCCCATACCCGGTCCCCAAGTGGGGCGTTAGTGATCTGTCCTGGTGGAGGAGATCCATATCTTCTCTGGTATATCTCTCACAGTGAAGAGGAGGAATGATTGGATAATTAAAACTATGTGTGCAAGGTCTAGGAGCAACCTTCTTTCTTCAGAAACATTCAGGACCCCCCTTCCCCCTCTAGCCAGGACCCCAAAACCATTATATTTCAAGTTCGATCGATAATCTCCAATGTTTCCTTCCCTGGACATCCTTTATCTTTGTGGATCTCTCTTGAGACTCAAGATTTTCTTTATATGAATTCAAAACAAACCAAATTCAGACCTGATAAATTACCCCAAGCCAGCCCAGCTGAAGTAGCAAGACCCCCTAAGGGAGAAACAGGAGGTGGCAGATGCCAGGGGAGTCAGACCAATCAGCTACCACCACCACCTCAGCAACTACCCCCTCATATTTCGACAAAGACAAAGACCCAAGAGCCCTAAGTTTAGCAGTGTCCCCAGACCACCAGATCTGCTTCCAGGCCAGCCCTGCATCCATCATTGAAGGGAAACAACCCTCATGGAGAAGCAAACTAATAACTGCTTCTGCAGGTGCCAGAGGCTCCATTCCTATGTCAGTCACAGTGACTGAAGACCTGGAAATGAAAGCTCTCACCCCCAAAGTCCTTGGCACCATCAAACGGTTCAAAATCTGAAATGGAGATGGTTTTATCAGTAGAAATGACATTAAAGAAGAAGTATTACCATCTGCTTTGCCACTACACCATAAGGACCATGGGATCTTTCCATCTGACTTGCAGCTAAAACCTATATGTGTTGTCTTCCCCATTAGAATATGAGTTGCTTGAGCACAAGGACTGTCTTTTCTATTTGAATCCCCAGTACATGGAGTAGGGAGGAGAGGAAGCAAGCATTCGAGCACTGTGCTAAGCGCTTTTACAAATATTAAATGTCATCTGATCCTCATAATGACCCTGTGAGGGAGGTACCATTATTATCTCCATGTTTGCAGTGGAGGAAATTCGAGCCAAACAGCCTACTTACTTAGGGTCATATAGCTAGTCTCAGGTCAAATTTGAATTCAGGTCTCCCTGAATCCTGACCCAGAACTCTATTCACTGTCCTACCACCTGGATGCCTTACCATAACCATAGTGTTTATTAAAATGCCATAAGAAACGACAAGCCAGTTAATTAAAAACAAACATGGAAAGTCATACATGAAATTCTGAAGACTGAAATGAGCAGAACCAAGAGAACATTGTAGATAGCAACAGGAATATTGTTTGAAGAATGACTTGTGTGTGTCCACCTCCAGAAAAAGGACTAATAAATAAGAATAAGACAGTTTTATATATATCTACCTATCTATCCACATACATATGTACACACACGCACACGCACACACACACACACACACACACACACACACACATATATATATATATCTTTTTGTCAAATGATGCCTTCTCTAATGGGGAGAGAGAGGGAGTTAATTGGGTATTTTAATGTAACCAACCAATTTAAATTAAAAATCAAATCAAATCACATATATATATATATATACATATATATATATATACACATACACATACACACTTATGTATGTCTATATACACATATATATCATATGTGCATATGTATGTTTTGCAAACCTCAAGTCATTATATAAATATAAGCTGTAATTACTAACATCTTGTGGGAGGAGGGAAT
>NC_058132.1:103150374-103161188 GCF_016433145.1 Gracilinanus agilis
AGGAGGAAGGAAGGAAGAAAGGAAAGAGAGAGAGAAAGGAAGGAAGGAAGGAAGGAAGGAAGGAAGGAAGGAAGGAAGGAAGGAAGGAAAGAGAGAGAAAGAAAGGAAGAAAGGTAGGAAGAAAGGAAGAAAAAGAAAGAAAGCAAGCCTTGGGTAAAATATGAGCAGCTGTCAATACAATTATGCTTATTATAAGGGCTGAAAGAAAAGGAACCTAGACTTCTCTTACTTCAAGCAACATTTTAAAAACCCTGTGATTTGGAAGAAATCATATATTTTTCCCCTCTCATTCCCCAGTTTGGCTGAAAGCACTGTTCCCCCTCAGCAGTAGGCCCCACAGACACTCCATGGCATTTTGTAAAGTGTTTTGGGATCAAAAGGTTCTCCCCAGATGTCAGTGGTTATTACCTGACAAGGAGCTGAGATGTGAGCCCTGAGATTAGTGTTTTGAAATAACAGTGGGGTCTCCAGGGCCTGGCTCCACACCCCTCTCCCCCTCACACTCACATCAGCACAAATGCAAGATCTCCACTTCATGTCTCTGTAACAAAAAGCCTGGCCTGCAGATTGACTTTCATATAATCACCCTGTGCCGCAGAATACATATTGCATGTGGCGTGTGAGCATGTGTTTCTCCCCTCCCCAACCTCTCAGAAGGTCAATTCAATACCTACAAGATGGACGCCCTGGGGTTTGGTAGGTATTCAGGGCTCACGCTATAGTATTTCTATGGCAGAGGAATAAAATAAGAGAACCTGCAAGAAAAGGGAGGAGAAATTATACTCCCCAGTGGTGGTCCCATGAATGGCATTACCATATCAAAAGTTTGGACAAGCAGGACTACTCCACTAGTCCATTTTTCTCTTCCTTTGTTATGTCAATAGCAGAGACTTGGGGGTTCCAGAGAACATGGAGAAAAGGGAAAAGGGGAGGGGACCTTTCCTTGCTCCTTCTAAGCTCCATGACTACCTGCCCTTCCAGGACATCCCTTCTAGACTGAAAACCCCACCAGGGACAAGGATCCTCCCTTATCTAAACTCTTCCCCCATCTCCTCCTTAGCTTGGTTAGTAGAGTGGTTTATACACAGCAGGCACCTAATAAATGACTGTAGAACATAGTGGATTGTTTTTTCTACTTCCCTGCCTTTGCCTATGCTTAATATTCTCCTTCTCCCTCACCTCCATGTCTTTGCCTATTGATATCCTAATCCTACTTCAATATGTTAGCTAAAATGCCATTTCTTCCAGGTAACCTTTCCAAATTCCTGTACCCTGAAATGATTTTTTCTCATAAGATGTTATACTTCTCTTTGGAACATGGCATATCCTCTTGGTTCCAACTGTCTCCAACTGATCCTCCTTCTTGGGGTTCCCTTGGCAGCTCCCCCCTATAATTCCATCTTACACACTGGTGTAAGGTCAGGAGTCAGGAAAACCTGAGTTCAAATCTAGCCTCAGACACTAACTAGGTATGAGACCTTGAACAAATCACTTAACCTCATTTGCCTCAGTTTCCTCCTCTGTAAAATGAACTAGAGAAGGAAATGCAAGACTACTCCCATATTTTTGCCAGTAAAACCCCCCAATTGGGGTCATGAGGAGTCTGACATGGCCGAGCAACAACAACAATCTTACACCTCAGCTCCATACTTGACTTCTCTTCCTAAAAGGCTGTAAGCCCAACGCGGGCAGGCAATATTTCACATAGGTCTTCATGTCTCTCTCTGGCCCCTATGAGTGTACTGAACAGAGCAGGTATAAAATGTTTGTTGAGTGAAACAAAGAATTAACCTAGAAACTAAGCCAGCTCTCTCTCCTTTTCTCCTTTAGTGTCATTAAAAATGGAAGAACATCTACTCACAGGATGGCACACCTGGAAAGCCCTTGGAGATCATCTAGTCTTACTTATGTTATTGATGAAAGAAATGAGAACTAGAGAAATGATTTCCCAGAGTCACACAGGTAATCCGGAGCAGCTAGGTGGCCCAGAGGACAGAGATCAGGCTTGCAGTCAATAAGACTCATCTTTCTGAGTACAAATCTGGCCTCAGACACTTCCCAGCTGTGCGACCCTGGGCAAGTCACTTAACCCTGTCTTGCCTCAGTTTCCTCATTTATAAAATGAGCTGGGGCACAAAATGGCAGTATCTTTACCAAGAAAACCCCAAAGGGGGTCACCAAGAATTGAACACGAGTGAAAAACAACTGAACAACAATACAGGTAGTAACCCCTCCAAGCCATATTTTTCACCTGCGCAGCTTTTGGGCAAGCTATTCTATTTCTCTGGGCCTCCATTTCCCCATCTGTAATATGAAAGAGTTGGATTCAGTGGTTCCCAACCTTTTTTGGCCTACTGGCCCCTTTCCAGAAAAACTATTACTTAGCCCCTGGAAATTAATATTTTTTAAAATTTTAATAGCAATTAATAGGAAAGACAAATGCACCTGTGGCCATCACCGCTTTCCTGGATCGCTGCAGCACCCACCAGGGGGCGGTGGTACCCACTTTGGGAATCACTGGAGATGATCCCCAAGGTTCCTTCCAGCTATAAATTCTGTGATTCTATTTAGCAAGCCAAGATGAGGTGGAGGGGGGCGGGCAACGCTGAGCTGCAGGTATTATTCATGGGCTAATACCTTCGGAGAACAGTCTGTTCTGTAATCACATCAACTCCTTCTAAATTATGTTTTGTTCTATAGATTCTCCTCCCCCCCCCACAGCCCACTTTGTTATTAATACATAAATAATGGAGATAGTATTAAAAAAAACTCTCCATACTCCCTTTTTGCAGGGAATTGGGGGGAATTTTTTTGGCGGGTGTAAAAAGACATTTGGGAATCTCTGTCTTTTTCAAATGTCATTACATTAAGTACTGACAGCTGCGTGAGGCACTCAGAGAAAATAGCACCTGCTACAGTGTTGCAAACGTACAAAACTCATCAAAATAAAAATCCTTCCTCATTACAGCCCCGGCCATTGATCACAATCCATTACCAGGCCACCGCCTTGCTGGAGTGTGGCGCCTACGATGGATGAAGGCTGTTAATTTCTTCAATAGCTGGTTTATGTCGATATGTGATCCACCATCAAATTCCAGCCACCTCCACAATATGGCAAAATCAAGACAAATTGGGCCATGAGCTTCAGAATTAATAGAGTCTTAGAGTGTTGGAGTTGGAAGGGACCTTAGAACACAGAATGCTGTAACTCAGAAAAGAACATTTGAGGGGTACTTAGAACCTAGAATGTCAGAGCAGAGAGAGGCTAAGACACAATAGAGCTGAAAGGAACTTTAGAACACAGAATGTTGTAATACAGAAAAGAACATTTGAGAACTTAGAATCTAGAATGTTGGAGCTGAGAGAGGCGAAGACACAATTGAGCTGGAAGGAACTTTAGAACACAGAATGTTGTAACACAGAAAAGAATGTTTGAGGAGAACTTAGAACACAAAATGTCAGAGTTGAGAGAGGCTAAGACACAATAGAGCTGGAAGGAACTTTAGAACACAGAATGTCAGAGCTGGAAGAGGCCTTAGAACATAGAAGTTAGAGCTGGAAGGAATTTTAAAATACAGAATATCAGAGCTGGGAATGGCCTTAAAACACAGACTATGGAGCTGAAATATCTTTAGAACAAAGAATATTAGGGCTAGAAGGGTCCTTTAAACACAGAATGTCAGAACTAGAAGGGACCTTAGAACACACAAAAGTTAGAGCTGGGACTACTTTTAGAACAAAGAACATTAGAGCTAGAAGGGAACTTCGAATACAGAATGTCAGAGCTAGACACAAAGTTAGAGCTAGAAAGGAACTTCGAATACAGAATGTCAGAGCTAGACACAAGGGACTTTAGGACACAGAAAATTAGAGGTGGAAGCATCTTTGGTATACAGAATGTCAAAGCTGGAAAGGACCTTAGAACACACAAAGTTAGAGCTAGAGAAAATTAGAGGTGAAAGGAACTTTAGAACACAGAATGTCAGAGCCGGAAGGGACCTTAGAACACACAAAGTTAGAACTCGAAAGGGACTTTAGGACACAGAAAATTAGAGATGGAAGGATCTTTGGGACCCAATATCAAAGCTGGAAGGGACCTTAGAAGACACAAAGTTAGAGCTAGAAGGGACTTTAGGACACAGAAAATTAGAGATGGAAGAAACTTTAGAACACAGAATGTCAGAGCTGGGAGAGCCTTAGAACACACAAAATTAGAGTTGGAAGAGGCTTTAGGACACAGAAAATTAGAGGTGGAAGGAACTTTAGAACACAGAATGTCAGAGCTGGAAGGGACCTTAGAAAACAGACTATCACAACCCAAGACAGAGAGTGTCAGAGCTACAAGGGATGTTAGAACATAGGACATTAGGCTGTGCAGGAGAATATGTGAGCTAGAAGGGGCCTTAGAACCCTCATACTTATTAATTAGGTGATCATGGGCCAGCATATCTCTCTAAACCTCAGTTTCCTCATCAGCAAAAGCAGGTCAAATGGCTTCTAAGAGTCTCTCCAAGTCGAGATCCACTTATAACCCTACAATCTCACAAATATCAGGGATGGAAGAGTCTTTAGAATACAGAACGTTAAGATATTTGTGGATTGTTAAGAGCTGGGAAGAATCTTGGACCAAAAGGATTCAGTGACAGAAAGCAGAATGAGATCACTGGAAAGAATGACAGAGGTCACCTGAGCCCAAATCCTAATTTTGCAGAGAAAGAGCCTGAGGTTCAGATACATGAAGTAGTTTTCTTGGGCTCGCAGCTACCCAGTGAACACTTCACCCTTAAATCTCATCCATCCAATACAATGGATACTTCATCGAATGCATTTTCCTTCCAAAATGGCTAATGCCCCTGGTCTATCTAATTTCTCTCTTGAGATTTCCACTAGTGAGAAGCTCAAAATAAATGAACAAGGGCAATTTCCAATAGTCTCCGGGGTGCGCACGCACGCACATGCACACTCTAACACACAAAAGGCTTGTTCTGTCTCCTTTGTCTAGGAAATAGAAGGCCCCATGGCAGAGAACAATTAGAGTAATGGTTTAACCTAGGATCTCTTTGGAGTTTCAAATTCATTCTTCCAGGAATCACCTCCAGCACACCACGAGGGTGGGTGATCTGGGAATCGGAGACAGGCAAAACTCCTAAGCAGTGCATGAAGGCTACGGCCGGCGTGAGCCTTCAACACAATTTGTGTCATCATAACTTTGTGATAATGTCAAATGAAACACGCTTTTAGATCAAGCAAAGGAGAAGCAGCAAATGCCCATCATCGTAGAGAAAACAGGCTTTAGACATCAAGACCAAGGATGCCTCGAATGAGAGGCAAGGTTCGAATCCAGGTTGCACGGTGGCTGAATCTGCTTTTCTGTGCTGTGTGGACCACAGGTGAGAACGAGCAGGGCACTGATCATTTTCAAAGAATTTACCATTATCTTGCTCAAATCTACTTATTCTTTTTTTTTTCTAATGGGATTCACATTAGTGGAGAGATACAGCCATCAGAAATGATCCAAATGAACTTAGCAGCAATGATAATAATAGTTCCCATTTCCATGATACATTCAATATTCAACAAGGCATCCATTAAGCATTTATTGTGTACCAGCCACTGTGCTAGGTGTTGGGGATAGAAAGACAGTTTCTGCTGATAGTAACGCTGCCGGGTCTGTGCCCTAAAGAGATCAAGGACAGGAGAAAAGGAGTTACTTGTACAAAAATATTTATAGGATTTTTTTTTTTTTCACAGAGGCAAAGGACTGGAAATTGAAGGGATGTCCATCAATTGGGGAATGGCTGAACAGGTTGTATGAGATTGTCATGGAATAGTATTGTGCCCCAAGAAATGACAACCAAGATGATCACAGAAAAGCCTTGAAAGACTTAAAAGGAGTGATACAAAGTGAAGTGAGCAGAACCAGGAGAACATTGGGCACCGAGACATCAATGATGTATGATGATCAGCTGGGAATGACAACTATTATCAGCAATGCAAGGATCCAGGACAACTCTAAGAGACCTATTGATGAAGAAGGCTCTCCTCCACCATAGAAGATACTGACTGGGTTTGAATGCAGATTGAAGCATGCCATTCTTCACTTTAGGAAGCTAATTTTTCACTAGTGAAAGTGATATTTGCCTTCTTTCACAACATGATGGATATGGAAATATGTATTGTCTGACAACATATGTACAACCAATATCATATTACCTGCCAACTTGGGGAGGAGGGAGAGTCGAAGGGAGGAAGAGAACATAGATCACCAAATGTCAGAAAATGATGATTGAAAATGTAATCTAGAAAAAAAAAAGTTTCCAACTTAAAGGAACTTCCATGTGATTGGGGAAAAGCAAGATGAATCCAGAAAAATGGACACACAATAAATACAAAATGGATGCTAAGTGCCAAGAGAGAGGTCACGACCAATAATATCGGGCATCAGGATAAACTTCTTGTAAGAGATATTTGGATTCAACTTTGAATGTAGAGTTTGGATTGCTAAGTGGCACCACGGCTAGAGCACGGGGCTCTCAAATTCATCTTTTTGAGTTTAAATCTAGCCTTAGATGCTTACTAGCTATGTGACCCTGAGCAAGTCACTTAACTCTGTTGACCTCATGTCCCTCATCTGTCAAATGAGCTAGAGAAGGAAGTTGCAAACCACATCAGCACGTTTGCCAAGAAAACCCCAAATGAGGTCATGAAGAGTCAGACATGACTGAAGCCACTGCAAACAGTTGGAAGAAAACTGGGGAGTCATTTTTAGGCAGAGGTGAGGAGAGAGGATGCTCCAACATGATGGACAACCAGTATGTAAAGGCCTGGAGATAGGACATGGGATGTTAGAGACTAGGTAGAGCAAGTGGTACTTTAAGGCTTACCAACTACTTTTAAAAAAATTCTTTTCAGATATCTCACATATAATGATCTCAGTTTCAGAGATAAAAAAAAAATTGGTTCTGAGAATTCACTGAATCAATCACAGAAGTAATCAGTGAACCCAAGAGTCATTCAGTTCAGCTCATATGCTAACAGCAAAATGCCTTTCTAATGGTTATCTAATTGACTTCGAAAATCATAGAATCATAGATCATATACTGGAAAGAAAATATCCCAGGAAATGGAATGGGCTAGAAGGGGGTAGGGAATGAGGCAATATGGAAAGTAGAATAACCCAGCTCCAATTTCTGACTCTGCTACTAACTTTATTCCTTTGGATAAGTCTCTTAATCTCGCACGGTCTCAGTCTCCGTATCTGTAACAAGAGGGAATTGGACTGAATGATTTCTAGAGTCCCTTTTAGCTCTAATTCTATATTTTTCTGTGAATTCACATCTGAGACTGACCCCTCTTAAGGATGAGTTCATTCTTCATTAATAGGATCACTGCAGAGACCCACTGAGATTGAATAGAAAATCCCTCCCTACTCTGTTGTCCTTGGTCCTTGGCTCTCTGATATTTTTAATGCTCCTATTTCTACTGGACTTAGTAAAGAACTAGCTCCTTCTTTTAATTACTCTGTGACACAGAAGAACAATGCAAACTGATTACTTGCCAAAGTTTTGAAGTGTGAACCAGAAGGTTGCCATCCAAGGCTGGGTGTGGAACTGTTGTTGCTGTTGCTACGTTTGTCCTGAAGAAGAAAAGACTTAGGGCAAAAATGATAGATATCTTCACATATTTTAAGGGCTGTTGAGTGCGAGAGGGATTTGACTTCCTGTGCTTTGGGGAGGCCAAGACAAGTAGAAATTGAAGGGAGTCAAATTTTGCCTCACTATATGAGAGAATTCCCTAATAAACCCTTTGTCCAAAAGTGGAAAGGGTTCACTTAAGGCACAGAGAGTCCCTCATCACTAGTAGTATCCAAGCAGAGGTTGAATCCTTGCCGGGGTTGGCATCAAGGGGATTCATGCTTTGGATAAGGGTTGGATTCGATGGCCTCAGAGGCACTATGCAATGCTGCAATTCTGATTCTAGGTTTCTTTTCCTAGTAGGTCCTGTCAGAGATAAAAAGATGTAAAAGATATATTTTCAAGAAGTTTGTAATCTATCAGAGGACACAAGTATAAAATGTATAATACACAGATTAATACGCATGTAATCATTAGAGGATAATTAAGGGCAGCTCAGTGGTTCAGTGGATAGAAAACTGGGTGTTAAGCCTGGAAGGCTCTTCTTTTTGAGTTCAAATTTGTCCTCAGATATTTATTAGCTATATGATACTGGGCAAGCCACTTAACCCTGTTTACCTCAGTTTCTTCATCTGCAAATTAAGCTGGAAAAGGAAATGAAAACCACTCTAGTATCTTTCCCAGAAAACCCCAAATAAGAGTGGGACATGACTAAATAATAACAACAAAAAAGGCTAAACCTGGAATAATCACTAAAAATGATCTTTAACTTCAGAAAAGGGACAGATTCTGTATGAGATGGAGTTATATGCAAAGGCTTTATAAGGAGATAGAGAATGGGTAGGATTTAGAGAAAGCAAGAGGTAGCATCAATTGATGGAGCAGGAACTAGGAATCAGGAAGACTTGGATTCAAATCCTTATTCAGGTACTTATTAATTATATAATCCTGAGCAAATTCCTTAACCTCTCTGTGCCTCGATTTCCTCTTTTATACAATGAGAGGGTTGGAGGGAGCCTATGGCTTCTCATTTATTATTATTTTTCATGTTTTATTTTTTGTATTTTTTCTAGATTACAAGTAGATATAATTTTAAAAATTTTATGACATTTTGCAACCCATGTTCTCTCTCTCCCTTCCCCTCCACCCTCTCTTCTCCCTGAGACAGCATGTATTACAATATAGATTGTACATGTGCTATCACTCAATATATTTTTCCATGTTATGAAAGAAGACACATCATGCTTACACCAGAGAATCATGAAGAAAATAAAGTGAAGGATGATATGCTTCGATTTGCATTGAGACTCCATCAGTTCCTTCTTTGATGGTAGAGAGCCATTTTTGTCATGACTTCCTTGGTATTGTTATTAATAATAATGATGCTGATGATTATATCTCGCATTTATATGGTGCTTTAAGTTTGCAAAGTGCTTCAAAAATATTACTTCTCGATCTTCACAACAGCCCTTGGGAATTGGGATTATTGTTATCCTCATTTTACAGATGAGGTAACTGAGGCAGACAGATGTAAAATGATTTTCCCAGGGCCACCGCTAGAAGTTCCCTTCTAGCTGTCAAGCTATGACTGAGCTCTTTGAAAATAGAGAACTTTGTGTATTTACATCCCCCAGTGCTAAGCAATGGGTGTCCCTTAAAAGTCCGTTAAAAGACATTATTTCATTCATTCATTCTGATTTCCAGGATGAGGGGTGGCATCATTGAAATGGATGATAGAAATCAAGGCACAGAATCAGTTCTAGCCTCAACCTATGCCAGACTTCAGGGGAACACTTTCCTGTTTGCAGCAGATAGTGTGTGGTACTGAGAAATCACAGCTCCTGCACATTAAAAACCTCCAAACACAGAGTTATTCCCAGGGAGAAGGAGCCCCGAGAGGCAACAGGGAGTTTCCCTCACCGGCTGCCTTGGAGCAAAGGCCAATTGATCATTTCTTGGGCATCAGGTGGGAGGTGGAGCACCCGGCCTCTGAGATTCCTTCCTGTTTGAGATTTTGTGCACCCTAGTGCTACCCAGCTGCTCCCACACACTTCAGGCTCCTGATAAATGGGATCACTCTCAGGCCCCTGAATGCACCCTTTTCTTTCTTTCTCTGTGTGACTTTGCTTAGGATGCTCTCTGTGTCCTCACTCTCTTAGCAAGCTGATTTTTCTGCCTAGTCACTAAAGCCCAAATTAAAGGCCATCTCCTCTATGAAGTCTCCTTTTATCTCTAGAGTGAGGTGTGACTAATGACCTTTGATGCCAGATGGATGCCATATAGCACCTTGTTTTATATCTCTTCTACATACTTATATACAATTTAAACATTTATTTATATGTAATTTATATTTATTATTTATATAATTACATATAATTTATAGGTACAATAAAATAATGTATACATTATATACTTTATATACTTATTTATATATCATTTATATATGCTTTGTATATTTGTTTATTATAATTTATTTATACTTTATACATTTACATGATATATATAATAAAATAAAGTATATATTTTACTCTATATCTATATGCTTTATATATTTATTTAACTGTAACTCATATATATACTTTATATATTTATTTATACATCATTTTTATTACATTTATTATAATTTCTATATAGGTTATATTTTTATATTACAAATATATAATGTAATAAGTATATATCATATGCTTTCTATTTTATATACACATTATATGTATATTTAAATGTAATTCACATACACTTTATATATTTATATATCATTTATATATTTATTTATTATAATTTCTATATACTGTATATATTTCTATATCTTAAAACATATAAATTAAAGCGTATGTTAAATACTTTACATTTATATATACTAGATATTTATTTAAATGCAATTCACATATATAATTTATATACTTATTATAATTTATATCTACTTTATATATTTCTACAATATATTATATCTATTATAAAATAAAGTATATATCATATACTTTGTATTAATGTTATATTCACATATCATTATATAATTCATGTATATATTATAATATATCATATATAATAAAATAAAGTATATAGTATTTATTAATAATATATAATTGTATATATCATATACTTTATATTAATGTTATATTCACATATCATTATATAATTCATGTATATATTATAATATATCATATATAATAAAATAAAGTA
>NC_058132.1:103163363-103192568 GCF_016433145.1 Gracilinanus agilis
ATAGTATTTATTAATAATATATAATTGTATATATCATATACTTTATATTAATGTTATATTCACATATCATTTATATAATTCATGTATATATTATAATATATCACATATAATAAAATAAAGTATATAGTATTTATTAATAATATATAAATTATTTATATTAATGTTATGTATTTATTTATATATGTATTGTAATTTATATAATTTTATATTATAATATATTATATAATAAAATAAAGTATATGTTATATACTTTATGTTTTATATATATTTATTTAAATATAATTCATATGTATAATTTATACATTTATTTATTTATAATTTTGAAATTAGTAGGAGATTGCATTTATAGAGTGCTTTAAGATTTGGAAATTGCTTTACAAATATCTAGTTTTATCTTCCTAATAATCCCAGGGGGTATGTCTTATTACTATCTTCATTTTACCAATGAGGAAACTGAGGCAGGCATCAGCTAAGTGACTTGCCGAGCCGGGGTCCCACAGCTACCAAGTACCTGTGGCTGGATTGGAACTCAGATACTCCTGACTCCAGGATCAGCCATCTGTGCACTGAGCCACCTGTCTGTCTCTGCCACATCCGCTACAGACAGAAGTCAGGGAGGGAGGCCTCAACCTATCTGAAGTGTGTACGTCCCCCAGGGCTTAGCACAATGCCCAGCCAACAGGAGGCCCTTACGGAATACTTGATACACTGAATTCTAGTGGAAAGCACACAGGATCGAAAGTCAGAGTATTTAGTTCTTGTGCTCCCTTGAATGAATGCCTTTACCTTTCGGGGCCTCTGAGTCCTTTCCTGTAAAACGAGGAGGCTGAATCAGATAATTTCTAAGACTCGTGCCAGATCTCCTAGCTTTAATCTCAGTGACTTCCACTAAATTCCCCTCTATGATATCTCAGGAGTGGCAGAAATAAGGCCCGACAGGTAGGATGGGGCCTGGCCTTAATCCCACCTAGATAAAAAGCTCTGTTTTCCTGGGTCTCCCTTGGCTCGTGCATTATACCGAAGGCATGATGCTATTTACTCTTGTCCCTTCATTGGGATGTTCTGAGAGTTTAACAGGTTCCCCCGTTGGGAAATGTATAGAGCTCCCTAAAGATCAGAGCCATAGAAATAAATCTACAGCATGATCAAGGGGAGAAAAACCTACAAAGTCTCTACAAAGACCAGTTGGATTGTTTTATTCTGTGGGTGGTGCCTTTGCTTTTCCCTCCTGTTGCTGGAATATTTTTGCAGATAAGCGTGTCTCTACAAGGAGCTCCCAAGCTGAAATCAAACAACAAATACAACTGGGAAATTTCTTTCTTTTTCCTTCTTTGTGGTTTCCCTGGGAATGGACTCTCCTGGCCCCACTATTTAAAATAACAGAAAACAAAAAATAGCCGCCTCCAAAAAAATCAAACCATAACCAAAACAAAATCCTACTCGTATACAGCAACAACGAACTCTACAAGAATCACCTGAAAAACGTTGTCGAGCGCACTGCATCTAAAAATACTTTTAATACTTTTCTCTGATGGGCAGCTTTCATCCAATACCGACCATCTCAATATCCAAGGGGAAAAAGTCCAGCCTGTTCCCCCACCCCAAGGAATCCATCTTCCATGGAGGGCAACGAGAGCCCACAGGCTGGATGGTAGGATCATAGATTTGGAGCTGGAAGGGAGCCCAGAGGTCATCTATTTCAATTGTCTCATTTCACAGAAGAGAAAACTGAGGCCCAGACAGTTTAAGTGGCTTGACCAGTAGGATACAGGTTATCCATGACAAGGCAGGCTCAATAGACAGAGTGCAGAGCCTGAAATCAGAAAGACCAGAGTTCAAAACTGCCTTCAGATATTTACTAGTTGTGTGACCCTGGGCAAGTCACTTAACCTCAATTGTCTAGCCTTTTACCACTTTTCTGCCTTGGAACCAATACTTTGTATCGATTCTAAGGCAAAAGCTAAAGGTGTTTTTTGTTTGTTTGTTTGTTTTTTAGTACTATATAAATTATTAGTCTTATTACCCATTTCCAATGCCTTCACTTTACTTCTTCTCTCCCATCTTTTCTTCTCCTTTTCTTTCCTTCCTCAAGTGGCCAAAAGGTTGGAATAGGTGGTTGGGGATGGGCAGGCCAAATGCTATTTATTTCTCACTTCTGTTCCTGGATTAAAGGTACATTTCTTGGTGCTTTTATAACACATGTACATAAGATGTAGGAGGGGAGGGATGGCAGAGGGTCAGGGCAGAGAAGGCTGATAAATGGAAAAACAAGGAGAACACATCTTACTTGTCAAGAGAGAACCCTGAATCATCTAAACAAGGGCCATTACAGATCTCACCTTCTAAAATAAGTTTTCTGTGAACTAACAGTAGCTCTTTAAAGTGTCATTCCTTGGGCATTTTCCACAGCAATCAAAGGATTAAAAAGAATTCAAAACATTAAGAGCTTTGTTGTGACTGAGAGGCAGAATAACATGGTGAATTCAAATTTTAAAAAGCCTACGTTCTGATTCTAAGGTTTGCCTCTTCGGGGTCTGTGTGACATGGGACAATTCAGCTAATCTCTCTGGGCCTCAGTCTCCCCACTTGTAAAATGAGGGGAGCGGGGTTAAACTGGATAATTTCTAAAATCCTTTGCAGCTCTACATGAATGATCCTGTGCATCTCAGAGGAACAAATCCAAGGACATTTTCAGAAGCTGATCAGCAACCTGTCACCCCTCCCTTTCCTTTGCCTCCCCTACCTCCTTTTCCTCACTTGCAGGGGTAGTTAGGAGGCACAGTCCTGAAGTCAGGAAGACTCATCTTCCTGAGTTCAAATCTAGTTTTAGACATTTACTAGCTGGGTGACCCTGGGCAAGTCACAACCCCATTTGCCTCTGTTTCCTTATCTATCAAATGAGCTGGAGAAGGAAATGGCAAACCAGTCTAGTATCTCTGCCAAGGAAACCCCAGATGGGGTCACGAAAAGTTGGACATGACTAAAGGACAACTGACAACAATTACCTGAAGTCTTGAAAAGCAGGCTAACTAAAATGCATTTAATTCAATGATTGTCTCTATCCTAACTCCTGCTGTCTTCCCTCCATCCCCTTCTCCCTACAAAGCAAGAAGTAATTGTTAGTAAGAGCTCAGGAGAAAGGACTTAGGGACCACATTTTCCAAACCCTGTCTTCTGAAGGAAGCGGTGGGTAATGGGCACGGAGCAGGGACAACAGTGGGTGACTCTGAGACCACGGTCAGGCTGGGCTCTTCAGTACTCCTACCTGTACTGCTTGACCCAGTTTCCTCATTTCCCAAATACAAATTTCATTCCAGGTTGACTCCATTGCTCCCTGGGAAGCCTGTTTCAAGACAATTATTGTGCTTCTCAAGCAGTTAGTCACTGGGGCTTCCCTGCCCAACTTGGTGCCTTAAAACACCACAACTCCAGGAATCAATAATTGTGTAGAAATATGTTGTTGTGTCCCGTGGCTTAAATGCCTTTTCCAAAAGAACAAAGCAAGACAGCATGGTTTCAGCTTCCAAAATGCATCAAATGGCCTAGAATTGAACCTCTGCTTTCTTGGCGTCCTCTGCTAGGAAGCTCCCAGCATGCCTTCTAGCCCTGTTCTCAAACTCCTTCTTTATCCAGGTTCTTCTATCTTCTCTCTTCTTTCAGATATCAATCTCTGGCTCCTCCTTCTCCCTCACCAAATCCTCAACCCCCATCCTCCTCCAACCAGGAGCCAAGTCCTTCTGATTCTATTTCTGCACTGTCTCTTGAATTTGTCCTCTCCTTCTCACTCCTAATGCCATCATCCTATTTCAGGATTCAGTGATTTCTCATCACCTTTCCCCTGGACTATAATCATAGCCACCTAACTGGTCCCTCTGCCTCTGCACTCTCTCCTCTCTTCCCCTTTCCATCTCCACTTATCCATTATCCAAGATAATGTTCCTTGGGCATAAGTGTCACCACGTCAGCACTCTGATCTAAACCCTTCCGTGGGTTTTTACTCACCTTTCAAGAAACAAAAAGTAAAAAACAACAAAACAAACAAACAAACAAAAATTCAGCCTAATAGTCAAGTCTCTCATTATCTGGCTCCAATTGACCTTTAAAGCTGCATCTCCTTCCTGCCCTCCATATTTCAGTATGGCTGACCCAACCCTCCTTAATCCCAGTACTTTGGGTCTGTTAATTATTTCCTATGTATTCTGTATATAGCTTGTTTGTACATATATGTTGCCTGTTGCCTCCCCCCATTGGATTTTGAGCTTCTTGAAGGCAGGGACTGTCTTTTGCTTTCTCTCTCTCAATCTCTCTCTTTTTCAATCTTTCTCTCTTTTGATCTCTCTTTATTTCTCTCTCTGTCTCTCTGTCTCTGTCTCTCTGTCTCTGTCTCTGTCTCTCTCTCTCTCTCTCTCTCTCTCTCTCTCTCTCTCTCTCTCTCTCAACCCTAACTTTCTGTCTTAGATTCAATACTGTTTCTTGTTTTCAAGGCAGAAGAGTAGTAAGGGCTAGGCAACGGGAGATAAGTGACTTGTCCAGGGTCACACAACTAGGAAGTATTTGAGATAAAATTTGAATCATAACCTCCCACCTCTAGTCTTGGTTTTTAATATACTGAACCACATACTACCCCTTTTGCTTCTCTTTGTATCCCCAGCTTAGCAAAGTGCCTGGCACATAGCAGCACAAGCTGGTCCCAGCATCCTCTGAAAATGACAGAGATGATCAATAATATGGAAATAAGTCTTGATCGATGACACATGTTAAAACCAGTGGAAATGCATGTCTGTTATGGGGTGGTGGTGAAGGGGAAAGTAAAAACATGAATCATGTAACCATGGAAAATTTTTCTAAAAAATAAAATATAAAATGAAATAAAATGAAAATGACAGAGGTGGGATTTTGATCTATGTTCTGAATCCAGAACTAATTCTCTTGCCACTGTTTCCCTCTGTAATATCATTTTCTGCTAAACAAAATGGAGAACATGATGAGCGACACTCAGCAGTTGAGAATTTGGAACCAACCTGGACGCATGAGCCAGATAACACCTTGTAGGTCTCCAACTTTTTCTAATTTGGTTTAGTGGAACCCAGGGTTTTGAATAAGAGTATCTGGGTTTGGATATCTGAAGGATGCCCATGGATGGATCACACCAGCTTTTTTGGGGTCCAGAAGGCAGGATTAGAAACAATAGGCAAAAGATGAAGAGAGGCAGATTTGGGGTTAATAGAAGACATCCCTGACAATGGACACTTCCTTCCTAAATTAGGGTTACGTCATATTGTAGGACAGTTTTAAGCAGCATCCAGAATACCATTTGCTGCACATGCTGAGAAGGGGACATCTGCTTCAGGCAGGTCATTTTCCATTTCTGAGATTTTAGGAATCTATGGGCTTGCCACTCTAATGAAAAGCAACTAAATTATTATTACTATTTTAAAAATTCTTTACCTTCCATCTTGAAATCAATACTTATATATTTGTTCCAAGCCAGAAGAGCAGAAAGGGCTAGGCAATGGGAGTTAAGTGACTTCCTCAGGATTGCACAGCTAGGAAGTGTCTGAGACCAAATTTGAACCCAGGACTCCCCATCTCCAGGCTTCGATCTCTATCCACTGAGCCACCTAACTACCTCCAAGAACCACTGGGCACCTAAACTGCCTTATCTCTATTTCCCTTAACCCTGCCTTGACATTTTGTTCCATATGCATTCTCTTCCTTGGTAACAATGCTATTTTTGTATTCTTTTTTTTTCAGATGTGTGTTTGGTTCAATTCTAATACCTGATATTCTGAAATGCCCCAGAATAGCTGCTGGTTTTGTTTATGTTGTTTAGAGATGTCTGAACCCATTGGGTGGTCTAGTATTGGGGACGATTTATTTCTGTAGTTTTCCCTCCTCCCTCTTTAAACTTGCTTCCCTTTGATTCTATTCTATCTTCTTCTTTATGCCCCCTAACTGTGACCATCTCCCAATATCCTGCCTGTCAGCCTCAGCTCTCCCTTTGTATACTAGTGAGAACTTGAGAGCTAGAATGTGGTTTTGTGAATAGAGGACTGGACTTGGAGTCAGGAAGACCTGGGTTTGAATCCTACCATTGTGGCTTACTACTTGGGTGACGCTGGAGAGGTAACAACCTTTCTGAGCCTCAGTTTCTTCATCTATAAAATTATGACAACGATACCCACTTAATTGGGACATGGTAAGGCTCAAATGAGATAATGTATTATGAAATGCTCTGCAAACTTTAAGTGCTCTATAAGTATTGGTCATTGCAATAGTCATTACTCTAGAATCAGAATTTCATAGATAGAAGAGACTTTCAGATACAGAACATGAGGCCCAGAAGGGACCATTTACTTTTTTATGGTCACCCCTTGCTGTATTTCATGTTTTTTAGCTAGAAAGGACTCTTTTTTAGTCATCTTAATCATGTCCAACTCTTCTTGGCAAAGATACTAAAAGTGGTTTATCATTCCTTTCTCCAGTTTATTTTGGATGAGAAGGAAAATAATATTATTGATGTACTGGAGTAGTCTGCCAATTCCTTCTCTAGCTCATTCTACAGATGGGAAAACTGAGGCAAACAATATTATTAAGTGACTTGTCCAGGATTAAATAGTTAATGTCTAAGGCTGGATTTGAACTCAGGTTTCCCAGAATGCAGACCCAGAGTTCTATCCAGTGGGCCATCTAGCTGCTCTTAGCTATCATACAATTCTCTTTTAATGATGAAGAAAATGAGGGTCTGGGAAATTGTGTCTTGACCAAGGTTATAGGTATAAACAGAACCAGGATTTTACCCACGGGCCTCTGACTTCAAAACCAGTGTCTTGTCCATGCCAGAAAATAGACTATAGAGCTGGAAGGGACCTAGAAATGTCGGATTTTTAAGCTAAAAGGGATCTTGGAATATGGAATGTTAGAGATACAGAAGATGTTTACAGCAAAGAACTTCAGAACACAGGGTGTTAAAGCTGAAGAAACCTTAGAGATTATCTGGTCCAATTCTACTGGATAGATGAGGGAAATGGAACCCAAGGAGGGAAAAATTACTTGCCTGTTATCATAAAGTGGATAAATTTTTAGTGGATAAGACTGATAGGACTTCTTCTTAATTTAGATCTCAGCCTTAACCTCCAAACTTGGTTCCAGTCGCATATTTCTGAGTCCAGATATTTCAGCATATATTTTTCCCTACTTGTCCCTTTATATTTCCAAAACTGGCTTCACCTCAGAATTCGCCTTTGTCTACCAGTGGAAGGGATCCTGGGACTAAGATTCAGGAAACGGAAGATCAATTTAACAAATATTGATTAAGTACCTAATAGGTCCCAGGTATTGAGCAGAGTTCAAGTCTTGGCTACTTTACATCCTAGCTTTATAATCCTGGGCAGATCACTTCACTCCCCAGCCTCAGTCTCCTAATCTACAAAATGGCAATAGCCATATCTGTCTGGCCAACCACATGGGGATGTTGTGAGGATCAGAAGAGATAATGGATATAAAGTGTTCTATAATCATTAAGTATAATGTAAACATCAGCTATTATTATGATTCTTGTAATTATTTTCCAGGCTGGAAACTACAAGTTATTCTTCCTTCTCCTTCATACCATAATTCCAGGTTTTTGCCATGTTGATTCTTGTTCCCTGCTTGATGGTACAATTAGTATTTCCTAAATAAATCTTGCACCTGCTGAGGATTTAGAGAATCCAGTCTGATCATGCTTTATCAGGTAATGAATCATTTCTTTACCCTCCTTCTGGGTTTATAGGGATAAACTTAGGAAGTCCCAAATACCTCATCCTTTCTCTCTAGGCTCTTCTAAAAACTGGGCTGCTCTCCCTGGTGACTTGTTTCTTTAAAGATGGTTTCATCTGTTTCAGAATACCTTAGCCTAAGGGTAAGCTCATGGGGCAGCTAGGTGGCACAGTGGGTAAAGCGCAGTGCTCGGAGACAGAAACTCTCTTCTTCATGCTTCAAATATGGCCTCGAACACTTATTAGCACTGGGATCCTGGACAAACCACTTAACCCTGTTTGCCTTAGTTTCTTCATCTGTAAAATGAGCTGGAGAAGGAAATGGCAAATTACTCTAGGATCTTTGCCAAGAAACCCCAAATGAGATCACGAAGAGTCAGACATGACTGAAATAACTCAATAACAACCACGCCAACAAAAGCCCACAGGAGAGGCAACAGGTTGAGTGTCTTGACTCTGGAGCTAGGAGACTTAGATTCAAGTCTTGAATCTGTAACTTAGTAGAGGTTTGGCCTTGGGAGAATCACATTCATTCCCTCTTCAGAAATTCAGTTCTCTTAAGGAAACACTAGGATGGAAGATCAGCTCAGGGCATCCAGAAGGTCAAATGCCACTCTACTTTTATTGGAGTTGTTATTTAAGATTCAATGTTTGTAGCTACTTTCCTGGGAAAATATTATAGACAGTCTCTGAGTCTTCCTACCTTGTTTTGCAAGAAATATGAAAAGCATTAGTATGAGGTCTTTTTTTCCTTCAAATCTGGATTTCTATAATGTATCTAAAATACATAGAACCCATCGTGGGGAGAAATCTCAGAGGCCAACTAGTCCAAATTGTACTGGGGCGGGGAGAAGCTTCCCTCTGCACAACACCCAACAAAGAGTAATCCAGCCTTTTCTTGAAGACCTCCACTAAGGGGGAACTCACTACTGCCATGCTTCTGGACAGCTAAAATTGCCGGAAATGTGTTCTTACATCAAACTTCAACTGACCCCTTTGCATCCACCCACTGCTTCTAATTCTGACCTGTCTTATATCTGCTCTCTCTGGAACTGTGGGAAAATCAGAAAATTTTCTAAACCTTGTTTGTAAAACAGAGATAATAATTCCTGGAGTGCCTACTTCCCAAAGCTGTTGTGAGGTTAAGATAAGATGAAAGTGCTTGGCAAACTTTTAAAAAGCACTATATAGAGAATTCAGCTGTTGTTGTTGGTAAGCCCTTGGGAAAATAGAAAGATCTGATCACAAGTGAATAATAAATACAAAATTATTATGCTATTCATAAAGCATTCATCAAGTTCCTATAAGTCAGTTAGCTAATTAATCAATAAGTCAGTTGACTAATCAACAAGTATTTATTACTATGTGCTAGATCTTGTGTTAAGTGCTGGGTGTATATGCAATAGACAAATGAATAAAGAAAAAAATATGGGGGAATTAGGTGGCACAGTGAATAGAGTACCAGACTGTAAGTCAGAAAGACTCATCTTCCTGAGTTCAAACCTGGCCTCAGACATTTATTAGTTGTATGACCTGGGTAAGTCACTTGACTTTGTCTGCCTCAGTTCCTCATCTATTGAATAAGCTAGAAAAAGAACTGGCAAATCATTCTAGTGTTTTTGCTCAGAAAACCCCAAAGAGGGTCATAAACAGTTGGATACTGACTGAAAAGGCTGAACAAAAACAAATAAAATATAAAAACAAACCCTGCCTGCAAGGGGCTTACATTCTAATGGAGAAAGTCAATGTACACATAAATAGATGCACACATGAGGCATGCAGAGAAGAAAGAAGGTGTAACCTTAGAGGGGGAGAGAAAGAGGTAACTGGGGAAAAAAGGAGGGAGCTGGGTAAAGAGCCTCATGCTCTATGCTTTGTTAATTGTGTTTTAGTCATGGCTGACTCTTCATGACCTCTGGACCTTCTGCTTTCTCACTCCACTATCTCTCAAAGTTTGCCCAAATTCACATTCATTGTTTCTAGGACATGTTTGGGTAGACAGAAGTTTGTTAGTTATATTAGATATAACTCTCTCTCTCTCTCTCTCTCTCTCTCTCTCTCTCTATATATATATATATATATATATATATGTAATAAAACTAGATATATTAGATATACATCGATTAGAGGCATTATCTGCCCACCCAAAGATACATATATATATATAATATTTGATATATATGTAAAATTAGATATATTAGATATACATCTATTAGTTTAGATGCATTATCTGCCCACCCAAAGATATATATACACACATATATATGATATCTGATATATATGTAAAATTAGATATATATCTATTAGTCTAGAGTCTATTATTTCCAGATATATGAGTCTTGAAGGGTGAGATGATAGCCACACAGATAGCTCAAATACACAGTACTTGTTGAGTATAAAAAAGAAGCAAGAAAAGTGGTACGTGAAGTCTCAGGTAGGCAAAATTGTTTCCTACTGGGGGAGTCAGGAGGGGTTTCCCAGA
Source organism: Gracilinanus agilis (assembly GCF_016433145.1). NCBI lineage: Eukaryota > Metazoa > Chordata > Mammalia > Didelphimorphia > Didelphidae > Gracilinanus > Gracilinanus agilis. The sequence continues at coordinate 103,173,606 of NC_058132.1, forward strand.
AGGGATGGCATCTGCGCTGGGCTTTAATGGCTGTGTAGGAATTCCCCAGATGATGGAAGATGGATGGGGCATTCAGGCCAGAGTCACGGCATGACTAAAGACACAGGTGGGAAAGCCCACTGTGCCACATTAACAGAGAGGAATTCAGATCAGTTAAAGCATGGAGTCCATGGTTAGAAGCAGGTTGAGATATAAGGTTGAAAAGGTAAGCAAGATACTAGCGTGTGGAGGGTCTTGAACACTGGCTTGATAATATCGATTTTTACATGGAAAACAATAGAAAATGCTTTATGTTTGAACCTGGCAACATGTGGACAGTGGTCTAGAGGATAACTGACAATTATATAGAATTTAAAAGTCTACAAAGCTGTCTCTTCCTGTACCTTAGTATATTCACTGTTAAAACTAGAGAACTTAAATTGGAGCTAGATTTTCCAGATATGTTTTGAAAAGGGTAACAATCTAGGTGATACTGACATTGTGCCAACAGTTGAGTAAATGCTTATCTAAGTAGGTACTACAGATAGATCTCCATTTTACTAATGAGGAAACTGAGGCTCAGAGAGATTAAGTAACATATTCACAATCCACAGGTTAGGTTACATGAGTTGGAGGCAAAATTTACACTCAGGTCTTCACTGAAGACTGTGACCTTATGCCATGCTGCTTCTGGAGAAGAGAGAGAGTAGATGTGAGAAGATCTATTAAATAACTTCTATGGAGAAGTTACTAAAATGACATAGAAATCAAGTACAGAAGAGGCTACATTAGAAAGTTCCTGCTGGTGCTTTGTAGTCCTCTCTAACATTCATTTTTATATTCATTTAGTCATTTCAGTCATTTATGACTCTTTGTGACCCCAGGTAGGTTTTTCTTGGCAAAGATACTGGAGTGGGTTGCTATTTCCTTCTCTGACTTAGTTTACAGATGAGGGAACCGAGGCAGAGTTAAGTGTCTTGCCTCAGGTTACACAGCTAGCAAGTGTCTGAGACTGGACTTGAACTAAGAAAAGTGAGTCCTTCTTACACCAGGCATGGCACTCAATTCACTGTATTATCTAGCTGCCTCTAAGATTCATAAGCTTTATCAAAGCCAGATTTCTGAAGGACATTCATTAGGAATATTTCCAGAGTCAGTCTACGTGATTTTACTTTTGCTGAAATTGTATCTTTTTATATGAAGATAACCCCTTAAACCTGAAGTCAGGCTCATGATCATCAGAGTTATGATTATTTGATCATAGCACCCCTCACTTATGAGAAAGAAAACTAGCCACATTCAGAGGAAGAACCGTGGGAGGAGAAACACTGAGGAAAAACAACTGCTTGAACACTTGGGCTGATGGGGATTTTATTGGGGATGTAGACACTAAACGATAACTCTAGTCCAACTATCAATAATAGGGAATTAGGGCTTAATCAATGATACATGATCATAGCACCCCTCTACACCTTCACCCAGGCTATCCCTATGCCCAGAATGCTATCATTACCCTTATTCTGCTTGGTCTTGTGAGAATCAGGGAATAAGTTCTGAAGGGTTCAATACTGATTGTTTGCATGACCCTGGATGAGTTACCTTGCCTCCTTCAGTCCCAGTTTCATGTGTAAACCTGTAATATTAATTCTTTTAACACATAATCTATAGAAATATTAGAATAGAAATACTTTATAAATGATAAAGTGACAATGACAATAGTATTTTAAGTTTGCAAAGTGCTTTACATATGTAAACTCACACACCGAATATTAAAATTATCATATATAATACCTTTGTTTCAATTACTTGACTGAATTTTTAGTTCAGGGCAAGAATGCACACACTCAAAGTCATCTTCCCTCTCCATCCTACAATGACCACTAAGTCTCCCTAAGTTTCCCAGCGATCGAAACAAACAGACTTGTCTAGAGCTTAAATGGACTGTATCATTTCCTCGTCACTGAAAATCTTCATTTGGTTGCTGGATGATGACTTGTCTGGAATATTTTAGAAAGAATTCATGCTTTATGGAGAAGAGAGAGTGAATAGCCACCCTGCATGCACACACACACACACACACACCATTTTGAAGGTCCTGCCATTCTACAAAATGAAGATAGAGTTTTAGGAAGACAAATCTAGCAGAGTTGAACAACATGGAGTATGGAATAGGACCTCAGAACCTGACACTAACTAGAAGACTCTATGACTAATTTAGGGAAATGGTTGGTACCAGGGATAGCAGCAGCTTTCCCCTTTCCAGATCAATGGGGCAAATTACAAGAGGCAGATCCAAGCCAACAAAAGAGACCGGAAGAGGTTGTCCTTTCCTTCTCCAGTTCATTTGGCAGATACCACGATGAAGACAGTATAGCAATGAAAAAGGATGCCTAACGTGAGAGTTTCCTCACTTCTTGTCATTGGGTAGTTTAAGTGGAGACCAGAAAAAAAGGCTACTTCTCAGGTATGGGGGTGGGACATTGGGTGGAAATTACCTCTGAGGGTCCTGCTGAGTCTGAGCTTCTGGGATCTTGAGAAGAACAATTGGAGCCATTATCCTGAATTACTCCTTTGGTTTCTGTAACCATCATACTTTTCAAATATCTCAAGGGACCCATTTTCTNTAATATAACAATATATAATAAACAAAAATAAATATAAAAATACAAAAAATAAAAGTCACAGACAGAGTTGGATTGAACCTCTAAAGCCACTCAATCCAACCTCTTTGTTTTATAAATGAGGAAACTCAGTCTGAGAAAGGTGATGTGATTTTCCCTGTGTCAGATAAGTAATAACCATCAGAGGTAAGATTTAAATTCTGATCCTCTGACTCCAAGAGCCAGTTTTCTTCCCACTACTCCATACTGATGAGTGATGATTGATAAATGAAGGCTCCTTCTAGCTGTCTTCTTGTTTTTGATCTCCAATTCAAAGCAATCAACTTTTATTGAGTACCTACTCTATGCTAGGCAAGGGGCACTAAGGTGGCATAGTGTACTGAGCACTGGACTTGGAGGCACGTGGACTTCCCTTTCTGAGCCAAATCTTGTCTCAGACACTTACTAGCTGTGTGACTGGGCAAGTCACTTAATTCTGTTTGCCTCAGTTTCCTCATCTGTAAAATGAACTAGAGAAGGAGATGGTGAACTACTCCAGTATTCCTAAACGAGCTTACTAAGAGTCAGACAAGACTGAAAAGACTCAAGAACAACAAACATAGACTGCATTGTGAAATTCCATTTCTGTTCTTCCTAGGAATAAAACTTCATGGTTACAGTATCCACTGCATCGCTTGGTTCTTAAGTTGGTACTTTCAGTATGTTTTTCCATCCATTGTATCACTCAGTCCTTCCAACATCCCTTTTGCTGGCTAGTGCCACTATTATCGTTCCAACTTTTGAGATAAAAACATATACACAAACAATAAAAAACCCCAGATATCTAGCAAAGTGACACGTCTTGTTCAAAGTGATGCCATCAGCCAACGATACAGTCAGGATCCAAATCTGGGGCTCCTGGTGCCACGGTTAATGCATTCCCTATAATGCCCTTTTCCACCACTCTGCCTCTCACAGTCTGATGCATGATAATAGCACTAGATTTCAAGAACCTAAATGTTCATGGTATTTCTTCCACTTTTTTTCTTCCATGCCTTTCTAACAATTTCTGGAGGTCAAGGTAATCCTGGGAGCACATCATTTGAGTTTAAAGCAGTTGTGAGTGCAAGAAAATATATCAATTCTCCATTCTTTTTTCCTTAGAAGAAGGCGTATCGGCTAAAATGAATAGTAATTTCCCATATTTACATGAGTACTTTCTCTGAACTGGTTGCAACTTCCAGGCAAGGATGATGAATCTGTTCCCCAGGGAGAGGATAGGTATTATTATCCCCACTTTAGCAAATAAGGGAGTAGCTCACATTTATATAGGAACCTTAGCTTTTCCTATAGGCACTTTCAAATACCTTATCATATTTCATAGAATCATGTAATCTCACAGTGGAAAGGTAAGCTGAGAAGGCATTTACTGTGATTTCTACCTGAATCATCAGCTCCCATTTCAAAGGTACCTTCACATTTGCCAAATGCTTCCCTCCTATTCTGTGCAGTAGGTAGTACAGGCAGTACTGGATCCATTCTATGGATGAGAAAAACTGAGGTTCAGAGAAGTTAAACAAATCTGTGGAACTACAGAATTTCAGAGTCAGAAGGGACTTTAGGGGCCATTTAGTTCAACCCAAACCTGAGAAAGAAATGAGACGGAGTGACTTATTTATAGTCATGCATGCAGCTAGATAGCAGTTATCAGAGCTGGTATTTGCCTCTAGGTCTAGCATTCCTTTTCCTATATCATGATGCCACTCTGAAGTTGGAACCCATTCTACAGCATCCAGGACAAGCGGCTATCTAGTCTGCTTTAACAGCTCAAATGGAAAAGATCTCAGTTCTTTAGATTGCAGCATGGTCCACTCTTTAGCTAATCTGATTCTTCCTTACAAGGTGGTACAGGGAATGGAACCGTTGGATTTGACATATGAGGAAACTGAGGCAAACAGGATCAAGTGATTTGCTCAGGGTCATCCAGCTACTAAGTGTCTGAGGCCAGATTTGAACTCAGGTCTTCCACAAAGTGTGGTCATGCAGAGTCAGACACAACTGAAATGACTCATAGCGTAAGGTCTCCTTTTTCATCACATTCTCCTTGTCCTCGATTCAACAATTCATCAGACACTTAGTGAGTCCCAAGTTACTGTGCACTGGGGATATAAAGACCTCAGTAAAACAGTCCTTGTCCTCAAGGAGTCTGGTGAGATATTGTGTTCAAAGAGAAGTAAATACATAGCCATTTCAAGAAGGTGAGAATACTGATTATTAAAGGAATCAGGAAAGGCCTTCCTGCAAGAAGAGCACCTAGGGGACAGCTGGGTAGCTCAGTGGATTGAGAACCAGGCCTAGAGACGGGATGTCCTAGGTTCAAATCTGGCCTCAGACACTTCCCAGCTGTGTGATCCTGGGCAAGTCACTTGACCCCTATTGCCTACCCTTACCACTCTTCTGCCTTGGAGCCAATACACAGTATTGACTCTAAGACGGAAGGTAAGGGTTTAAAAAAAAAGAGCACCTAAATGAAATCTTAAAGGAAGCCAGAGAAGCTGGATGGCTCAGTGGACAAAGAGCCTGGCCTGGAGTTGGGAGGTCCTGGGTTCAAATCTGGCCTCAGATACTTCCTAGCTGTGTGACCCTGGACAAGTACCTTAACCCCAGTTGCCTAGTCCTTGATGCTCTCTTACCCTGGAACTAATTCTTAGTATTGAACCTAAAATAGAAGGTAAGGGCTTAAAAAAAAAACAAAGAAATCTTAAAGAAAGGATTCAAGAGGGAGATATGAGGAGGGAGGGAATTCTAGGCATGGGGAATAGTCCACATGAAGTTACAGAGACAGAAGATGGCACCTTCATTTTGGACGCATGTGGATGTTTTTCTGGATATGTTCTAGATAAGCAATTTTTCTCTTAAAATATGTTTTCACAAGGTGAACACAGTACTCCAGATATATACTAGCCAAGGCATTTTACAGTGAGATCATTACTTCTCCTGGTCTGCATGCATTATCTCTATTAAAGCAGCCAAAGATCCTCATAGTTGTTTTTTTTCCTCTTACCTTCTATCTTAGGATCAATTCTAAGTATGAAGTATCAAGTCTAAGGCAGAAGAGTAATTAATGGCAAAGCAATTATGATTGAGTGACTTGTCCAAAGTCACACAAGCCAGTACGTGTCTGAGGCCAAATGTGAAGTTAAGTCTTCTGACATAAGGACTCAGCCACTTAAGGCTCTATCTACTGAGCCATAAGCTGCCTCTAACTCATTATTGCTTCCAATAAGAAACTCAGGAGATATATTTTCCTTAATTAGTTAAACAAAGTCATTCATTTTTTGTCTATGATAGAAGTCAGAGTATAGCCAAAGCCGAAAGAGAAACTTTCATGGTAACAGAAACCAGTTTATATATAGCACCTGTATGATCCTAAAGGACTTTCTAGGGTCCCTATGAGAACCTTAAAAACCTCTGTTCCATTCCTACCACAGTACCTGGACAACAGAGCATCATGAAACCGTCCACAATATGTCTCAAAATGATTTGTTTTCTTTTTTTTTCTTTGCCAAGTTTTGACTTGAAGGAGGAGAGTTAGCAGGGAAGAACTACTAAGTGAGGAGGATAGACCCTGGCATTAACCCTGGCAGTAGAAATGTATAACCACTATATTCATTCACTTGTTCATGTCCTGAGAATGTAAACTATATTCTTAGAGCAGGAAAAGATCAATTCAGTTGGTCCAGCATCCTATTATCACTATAAAAACAATAGCAATATTATAAAAATAGCTCTCTCCATGATCTTATACTCTTTGGGGTGGGTGGGTACAGAGGACTTATTTTCATAAAACAATTCAAGAACAAAACAACCAGTATCTATTTAATAATTATTGTTCAGTCCTTTTTTTCAGTTGTGTCTGACTTTTTGTGACCCCATTCTGGAGTTTCTTGGCAAAGATACTGGAGTAGTTTACTATTTTCCTTCTCTGGCTCATTTTTTACAGAAGAGGAAACTGAGACTAACAAGATGAAGTGGTTTGCCCAGAGCCACATCGCTAGGAAGGTCTGAGGCCAGAGTTGAACTCAGGATGATGGATCTTCTTCACTCCAGATCCAGCACTCTATCCACTTTTCTTCCTTGCTACTGGCATTTATATAATGGTACTAAAAATCAAACCTAAGTTTTTTGGCTCCAGAGCTAGCACTCTTTCCACCTTACCATAAATTCCTACCAAGTATAAGATTATTTGCTAGAAAAGGTTATTTTTAATAAGTTAGTTTGGGTTACAGTGATCTGGTTTATATAAATGCCAGAGTCAAATTTTGGCTTATGATTCTTTTTTCTGCTCATCCAGTTGAGGTGAAGAAATTGACAAGAAGATATCATTTTAAAAAACTTGTTTGAGGAAGTCAGAAGATCTGAGTTCAAATTTAACCTGAAAAACTGTATGATCTTAGGCAAGTTAAATTCCCTGTCTGGATTTCAATTTCCTCTTGTGTACAATGAAGACTTCGGGATAGGTAATATCTAAGCTCTTTTACATTCTATCTATATCTTCTGTTCTAACAGTCTGTAATTTAATTAATTCCATGAGAATTTCACTTGGAATCATAAAACTGAGAAGGATCTGTTCAGTTCACCCAGCCCTGTAACCGCCACCATAAGAACTACAAAAGAATACTCTCCCCTTCCCCATATTTTGTGTTCGAACATTCGACAGCTCTGATTTCCTACAGTCTATGTTCTAAGATACCTTCCAGCTCTGACATTCCACATTCTGTGATCACACATTCTCTGTTCTAAGATTTTCTGTGGCTGACATGCTAAATCATGTATCTTGAGTAACAGAAGACTGCTGGGGACTTGCTCATGTGTCAAACTCTCTTTGGTGATGGAGCAATCCTGATAAAGTTCCTGCCTGAAGAAATGTATTAAGGTGTGCTTAGCTTCTTGTCTCAACAACAAGCAAGGCGGGGGAGAGACCTAAAATCTTCCATGGAAACAGCTGTCTCAGGGAACAAAACATCCACTGGGAAGGGGCAAAAAACCCCAACAACCTGTGGTATCGACAGGGATTAGTTCATCTGACTCTGACCTACTTATGCCATCAGGCCCCAAATCCTTTATGAGAGAGAAAACACATTTCAAATGAATACACCAGAGGTTTTAGGATTCTCCCAGAATCTTCAGAGAACCAAATCTACTCAGGACCAATGACCCAGTGGCAAGAATACCCAGGAGGCTTTGGAATTCCACTCATCTTGTTTGACCATGAATGTCCAATGTCAAATCCCATGCCCAAAACACTAGGGTGTATGTGTGTTGTTGTTGTTGTTGTTGTTGTTGTTGTCATCGTCGTCGTCGTCGTCACCATCCAGTAATGTCCAACTCTTCATGACGCCATTCCAGATTTTCTAGGCAAAGATACGAGTTTTCTATTTCCTTCTCCAGCTCATTTGACAGATGAGAAAACTGAGGCAAACAGGGTTAAGTGATTTGCCCACGGGCGTCTATCTAATAAGTGTCTGTGGCCAGATTTGAACTCGGGAAGAGGAGTCTTCCTGATTCCAAGCCCAGAACTCTATCTCCTCTGCCACCTAAATGGTGGCCATGACTTCACCTGCTGACCCAGAGAAACTTCTTGGAAGCTGTCTCTGAAAGCTGATTTGAAAGGTCTGGCTAGAGATGCCTGATTTCCAACCTGTTTTCCCCAAAAGAAGTACCTGACACTGAGTTGCCCTCATCAGCCCGTATTTATCATTGCTTCAATCATTCCCAAGGTAAACAAGGAGACCCTGAGCAAGTGAGCTCCCCTCTCTGAGTCTCAGTTTTCTCTTCTACAGTAACTCAAACCAATGGAGCATTTGGCAATTTGCAAAGCGTCACAGCCCCACTATAGTCCTGGGAGACAAACAATGCATTTTTTTATTTTCATTTTTTATTATCTATTTTACAGATGAGGAAACTGAGGCAGAGAAGAGTTAAGTCACTTGCCTTCGATCCCAGGTTTCTTGAGTCCAGGTAAAATGATCATTCTTCTCTATCATTAGAAAAAAAGACTAGACTTGATACTTTCTAATGTTTTCGGTTTTACAGTTCTATGGCTTTAAAGTTGTTGGGTTCTATTTTTTTTCAGAGGCAAGGGCAAGGGGGCAATAGGGGTAGAAGCAAGGATTTCAAAGCACTTATAATAGAGAAAGAGAACATTTTAAACCTGGAAGATACCCCAGAGGATATTTGGTCTAAGACAATATTTTAACAGATAAGGATACTGAGGTCCAGGGAAAAAGATAACTTATTCCAGTTCACACAACAAAGAAGTGGAAAAAAGGTGGCTGATCTAAGGCTTTCTAAGTCATATTACCTGACACTGTCTTTCTCCTCAACCAAAAGCATTCTCATAAGATTCCTAGAAATTAAGAAAATCAGCATCGTGGCATCATAGAAAAACAGCACCAAAGCATCAGAAAGAAGCTTAATGGCCATCTAGTCCAATCCACCAAGCAAAGGCATGCTCACTGTGGAAGGGATTACGGGGCAGTCTATAGAGAAGACATTATGCATTCTGCATACATCTATCTCTCCAGGAGAATGTAAGCTGCTGGAGGGGACCGACTGTTTCTTCATTGGTCTTGGTGTACTCGCACCTAAGCCTGTCCTGGTACACAATAGGTGATTTAATAAATCTTTGTTGAACTGAACGGAAAAGGGATTAATTCATTCATACAGTAAACACTGTATACACAACTATGAGAAGCAAAATAAGAGGTAACATGATTTAATAGGGAGAAAGCTAGACTTGGAATTAAGGCATCTTGAGTTCGAATTCTGCTACTGACTCACTCTAGCTATATTATAGTGGACACTTTGCTTTCTTTCTTTCTATCTTAGAGTCAATACTAAATATAGATTCCAAGACAGAAGAGCAATAAAGGTTAGACAGCTAGGGTTAAGTGAGTTCTCCAGGGTCACTTTGTAAGGAAGTATCTGAGGTCAAATTCGAACCCAGGACCTGCCTGGCTCTCTAACCACTGAACCACTTAGCTGTCTCTATTTTTCCTCCCTTCTTTCTTTCTTCTCTTCTGTCTTAGAATAGATACTGAATATTGGTTCCAAAGCAGAAGAGAGGTAAGGGTTAGTTAGATCCCTAAGTAGTGTTTGAGACCAAATTTGAACTCAAAACCTCCCATCTCTAGGACTGGCACTCCTTCCACTGTGCTAACTAGCTTCCCCTAAAATGTCACTTTCTGGGAATAGCTGGCTAGCTCATTGGATGGAGAAACAGGCCTAGAGACAGGAGGTCCTAGGTTCAAATCTGGCCTCTGACACTACCTGCCTGTGTGACCCTGGGCAAGTCACTTAACCCCTATTGGCTAGCCCTTACTATTCTTCTGCCTTGGAATCATTACAAAGTATTGATTCTAAGATGGAAGGTTAAGGGTCTTAAAAAGAGTTAAAAAATAAAATGTAACTTTCTTAAGACTTATTGATGAGAAAAGGTTGCAGACCTAGATCAGTGGAGTGTATTTCCATATGGCAGAAAGTTCTCTAAATCAGTAAAATCACAGCTCTACACCCTTCCCTTTACCGTATCCCTAACCAGCACAACAGCAACAACATACAATTCTGTTGCAGAAGACTTGGGAGTGACAGATAAGGATCAAGCCCCAAATGGGGCAGGCGGAGGCAAAGCAGGTGTTAGTCCCATGTTAGTCTGTCTAGAAGGGAGTTCAGACTGTTCCAAGACAAAAGCAGAGGTACTTGATGGGATTTGGGGCTTATTCAGAGCTTACTGTGGTATTAATGATTATAAAATAATCATCTAATTACATTATGTTTGTAAGACACTTTGTCTACGAATGGCAGAAAGGATAAGGACTTGAGGAGGTCTTCCTTCATGCTTTGCATGATTTGTAAACCACTGCTGGCTTTTTTTTATGTTGTTGTTTTTAAAATGAACTGCAAAAGCAAATCTTGTTGAGAGCTTCTTCCAGTGAAAGCAGAATATATTAAGGAGCTGGGAGTCTGCGCTGGGGCTAAATATAGCCATGCGATGGAGTGGTGGGAGTGCTCAGGCATATTTAGAGCCATTTTCATCGCATTTGAAGGATTCAAAGTTGGTTCTTGATGGGATTGAGCATCTCTTAAATAATCTCATTAGAAATGTTGGAACTCTCAGGTTTCTGAGGCTATTTGTAAATAATTTTGTGGAAGAGTAGATGTTTTGATGAGGTGTGGGGGAAGGCTGAGGCACTGCCTAGCCTGAGATCACTGAAGTTTAGAGTTGAAGAAGTCTTCTAGTCCAATGCCTACCTGAGGTATGGATTCCCTATGCTTTATCTAGCACCCATGATAATCTATTTTTGGTTTAGACTTGCAATCCCAGGAAACTCACTACCTCCCAAGTTAGTCCATTCCATCAGCATTCCAACTTTCTTTGTTAAAAAGTTCCCTCACTTAACCCCCGTTGCCTAGCCCTCACCACTCTTCTGTCTTGGGACCAATACACAGTATTGATTCGAAGATGGAAGCTAAAGAGTTTTGGGAGGAAAAAAAAGTAAGATCCCTCATATATGAAGAGGAAATTGGCCTCCCTTCATTCCTCTCTGAGCTCCTCTCCTGAACAAAGGAACTTTCTCTACCATACCATCACAGCCTTTTTACTCTTAAAAAGTTCACTCTGCCCTTGTGACTCCTTCTTCTTGTTGGGCAGCTCCTCCGAGAACCTTCATCCATTTTAAAGAAAGTGCTACTCTGTCCCTGTGGTTCCTTCTTCTGATTGGTCAGGTCCTTTGAGAACCTCCATTTTAAGGGAAAGTGACAGACCAGCCTTGTCTTCATTCTTTTCCTGCCTCCACTCCTGACTTTCTTGAATTTCTCCACTATGTCTCTCCATGGTACCTTCTCTCCCTTGAGCCTTGAAGGATGGGAAAGATGTTAATAAGTAAATAAAGGGATGGGTCCATTCCTTTGTGCAGTCTATAATTAGTTTTTCCTCAATTTAAGACTTGGTACTATGTTTTCTTCCCAAAGTCAGTGTCTTCTCTCCTGCTGCTTAACTTCTATTCACACTAGCACGCTCCAGGATGTCTCCTTTCTGATCTCTGGAGGACATGTGAAAACTCCTCCCAGAATAAAAAGGATCTTCACATTTTGCAAGGAGGTAAAACAAAGACTAGAAGCAGTATACAGCTTGACCAAGTCAGTATCAAAGATCAAACCAAAGACCAGGTCTTCTGACTTCCAGTTCTATGTTGCTTTCCCTGGGTATATACCTCTAATCTCTTTCTCCTGCCTCCTCACCTTAATGTCTGCCTTTTTCATGGAATGCATCGCTTAAATCACCCTTAGAATCTTACTTAATTTCTCTTCTCACATCCATTCTCTTTTCAAATGATTCCCACTATTTTGATTCTGCCTTATTCCCTAAGCTATCTGAATTGATAAACTAATCTAGTAGACAGTTTCCCTGAAAATGGCCCTTCTACATTTCCTTAAATATCTCTAATGATAGAGAGCTCACTATCTATCCTGGGCATCTTTTGAAATAGTAAAATTTTACTTTTTTTGCATCAAAATCTAGAAACAAACACCAAGGGATACTGGAAAGAGCACTCTAATTGGAGTTAGAAGACTTCTCAAATCTGCCATTGTTTGCTGTGATCCTGGGAAAAAGTGTTCACCTCTCTTAGCCAATTTACTTTTCTGTAATTTGGGGGTCATGCAATCATCCTACAAGAATTAATTATCTATCAAGTGCCAAACATTGCAAAAGGCATTGGGATAATAATAATTGAGCAACCTATCTCAGGGAGTTGTTGTGAGAATTAAGTGAGACATTGTGTTTGAGTGATGCAATATATTTTGTAGTAGCAAAGACTTGGAAACTCAGTGGCTAAGCACTGATGGGGGCTCATCTAAACAAATCATAGTCCCTGAATGCATTGAGATCTTACAACGCTGTAAGAAATGGTGAAGATGAAAATGTACAAAAGGATAAAAAGGCTTACGTTGATTGCTGCAATGTGAAACAAACATAACGATGGAAATAATATATGGAAGATGATGGCAATATACATGAGAAAAACAACAAAGCCAGAATCAAATACTGAAGATTATATTGAATAAGCCTGGTGCCAAAGAAAAGATAATAAGAAAGTACCTCCCTTCGTTTCTCACAGAAGGGTGTGTGTAGGGCGGGGAACTGGGGGTAAGGAACACTACTATAATGTATGACGTGATTGAGGTATTAATTTTTTTGAATTATTGATTCCCCTCCCCCCCTCCATTCTTTGATCTAAGAGATGATTCTCTGGGAGGGGGGTTAAAAATATAATGGGAAATGGTAAAAACAAAAAATATCAATGAGATGTTAATTTACCTAATGCAAACAAAGTTAGCTATTATTAAAATTTATTGTTATTAACAACTGAGAAAATTCATGAAATATTTTTAAGCATCTCTTATGAATAAAGTCCTCTGTTCAGAGTAAAGGATAAAGAACAGAAGATGATACTACTCTTTCCCTCACAGAACTTACAGTCTTCTAGGAGGGGTGTGACACATATTTCAATTAGGATGATAGAAGGTAAAGTATGATGACAGAAAAGGCAAAGCCCTTTAGAGATCAATGAAGAATACCACATTGACTTTCATGCCAAATGATTCAACAGGAGCTAAGCACTATATGAAATTATTTCACTTTAACAGATCACTGGTCTGCAAAGAAGACTTTCACAGATGAATTAAGTGAATGTCTACACATTCAAGCTTCTTCAAGGAGTGTACAAGGGGCTAACCCATTTATGATTCAAAATTGAGGCTACAGACATCCCTTATCTAAAGTTTTCTTCTCTGGGATTTTGGCTGCCAGTTGAATCATCGTGAATGGTCCAAGATCCTGAAGCAACAGCTATGGTTGCTAAGAGACCCAATATTACCAGGAGCACATATCTTATTTCTATACCTATAATTTACAAGACTATTTCATTTCAATTCTACCTCCAAAACATCTCTCCCATCTATTTACTTCTTTCAACTCAGTGGTACATATCCCCAGTTTAGGGTTTTCTCTCTCACTTAAACTGCTGTAAATTTTCTAATTAGATAATTGGCTCCTACTCTCAACCCTCTCCAATCTATCTTCTAGTTGTTGTTTAGTTGTTTTGGCCAAGTCCAACTTTTCACGACCCCATTTGGGGTTCTCTTGGCAAAAATGTTGCCATGGTGTGTCATTTCCTTCTCCAGATCATTTTATAGATGAGGAAACTGAGGCAGAGTTAAGGGACTTGCCTAGGGTCACAAAGCCAGTAAGTGTCTGAAGTCAGATTTGAACTTGGGAAGATGAATCCTCCTGACTTCAGGTCTGGCACTCTGGGCACTATGGTGCCACCTAGCCGCCCTGTCCTCCAGGCAGTGGCCAAAATAATCTGGCACAAATCTGGCCCTGCAACAACTCTGATCAAAAATCATCAATGGCTCCCTACTGCCTCTATTATATAATACAAATCCCTCAATTTGGCAATTAGGGGGTCTTTGAGATCTAGCTACATCCTCCCTTCCTAGGTTTGCTGTACATTATCCCCCTTCAATTATTCTCCTTTCTAGACAAAATGGTATACCTGACATTCTCTGGAATGGGTATTCCAGCTCCCTCTCTCATGTCTTTGCATTTGCTGTCTCCCATATATAGTATGTCCTGCTTCCTATGCTCTTTTCTTTCTTATAATTCCTGTTCAGTTCACATGCTACCTCTGATTATGTGGTTGTATCATCTTACAGGAAGACTTCTCTAATCCTCTTGTTAGCACTCTCTCTTCTTCAATTATCACATATGTACTTATCTCTTCATATTTTGTATCACCTTTCAGCTTCCCCCTCAGTAGAATATAAACTTTTTAAGAGTAGGAACTGGTTTTCATCATCTTTGGATCCCTACTGCTTTGTACATAGTGGGTCCTTAAATTAGTTGTTCATTTAATTAGGCATGCATTGGAACCAGAAAGGATTTCTAATGGGGATTCCCATTTTCTGAAATCCTTCTATGAAAAGTCATTGGAAAGGCTTCAAAATCACCAAATAGAAAATATAATTTTGACAATTATTTCTTAAAGACAAAGCATTAATAGTTAACTTTTGCTAATAACAAAAATGGTGTTTAATTTAATAAATATGCATTAAGCACCCACTATATGCACAGCAATATTATCCTTAATATTAGCAAAGATTTTTTTAAAAAAATCAGTATGATCTCTCACCTTTGTGCACCTTATAGTTTAATGGAAGGCAAATGTGAGAAAGAATAAAATATAAAATAACAAGCAAGGTCAGAAGAAGGAAAGACCTCCTTCTCCCTTTTACTAAGGGATGGTAGATGATATTTGAAAGATGAGTAGGATTTATACAGATGGAGATGGAATAGAAGGTGTAGGGCAGTCATGGTGAAACTTTTAGAGACCAACTGCCCAAACTGCAGCCCTCACACCGCATGTGAGGCTCCCACTGTATTCCAGAAAGGGGAGGGAGGAAGAGCTCTCATTGGGCTGCTGGGCAGGGTGTGGGGGAAGTGAGGAATGTCCTCAAGCTCATGTAGAGAGGGGGAAGGGAGCAACATGCTCCAGCACATGTGCCATAGGTTCACCAACACAGGTATAGGTCAATGGAGTGTGTAAAGGTGCGGAAGAGTAAAAAGAAAAACTGATTGTGTTTAAGTGTAAAAGTAAGAAAGGGAAAATTGCATTATTGAGTCGAATGGGTGAAACTGAGGTACTATGGTAGCATATGCCAGTAGAATCTATTTTTCTCTTGAACAATAGTTTCACTTTAATCTTTGTGTCTCTAGTGGATTTTAGATAGTAGTTGTTCATTCGTGTCCAACTCTTTGTGACCCCAGTTAGCATTTAGCAAAGATACTAGAGTGGTTTGCCATTTCCTTCTCCATCTCACTTTACAGATGGGGAAACTGAGGCCAACAGGGTTAAGTGACTTGCCTAGGGTTACCCAGCTAATAAGTGTCTTAGGCCAGATTTGAACTCACATATTCCTGATTCTGAGCCCTATGTTCTATCCATTGCACCACTTAGCTGCCACATTTTACATAAAAAGAACTTATAAAATGTTTATTGAATGAATAGAGCATTAGACTTGGGCATAGACCCGTTGTTGATTCTTGGGTCTCCTACTACTAGTCACAGGAAGCCATATTTTCTCTTCTTCCTTTGTTATTGTCTAGTTGGGAGGAAGAAGGGGGCTGGCCAAGGGGAAAGGAAGCGCCATTGACTACAAGAGAGATAAAAGGTGGTACTGGATTTGAAATCAGGAATGCTGAGTTTGAATTGTGGCTCTGGGACTTACTATCTAGGGGACCTTGGGCAAGTACAATATTCCAGCTCCTCCTACCTATCGTTAGCTCAGCAAAACATCAGTCTTGATTTTCTCATCTATCAAATAAGAGGGTTGAACTCAAGGGTGTGCATGAGCTAGTGCATACTGTTCCAGATGTTAAATTTTCAGTGTGAACATTATGCCTAGGAAACCAACAAACACTTCAAACCAGGGCTTGATTTATTATTTTGTCGACTCTTGAGATTTAAGAAATTGATGGAGAAAATGTTAATAATGGAAATTAAAATGAAATGTGTACCATGCACATATATATATATATACATATATATATTTTTTTTTCCTAGAGAACTGGCTGTTAGACATTTGCCAAGCACTCCTGATTATAACCAGATCATCTCTAATGTCCCTTCCAATTTAAAATCTTATGGGCCTCTAAGAAAGGAGAGTCTTGTTTATCTGGACACGAGAACATATGGAGAGGAGTTAGAGCAAATTCTCCAAATTACCTTGGCCACGCTCCCTTCCTAAACATCATGTACTGCATTTTTCAAAAGGTGTTGAAGAGTAATGAGAAGAAAAAAGAAACAAACACACAAAAAACAGTCATGGAAATCAAGATCAGTGATTTGTTAAAAACAAAAAAAGAAAAACAACACAAAAACATCAACCACCCACACACCTCATGCCACTGTTTGCTAAATTTGGCTCCTGGTGAAATACAGTGACCCCAATAGTCGCACGTCTGTTCTCAGCCCTCCAAAACTGCTTCTGATGTTCACACACCAGCCTGTGGTCTACAAGAGACAGAAGCCCTTCTCTATTATCCTCAGTTCAGTTTCAGATTTCTCTGACTAAATGAGTATCTCTGGAAACCAGCAGCTTCACTGGGGGACGAAGGATTCACTTTCCAAGCCCCCGTGCCCTCTTAGTGGGGCCTTGGCCATCAGGCCACTGCAGCTCTTGGAGAAGAGGGTGCTTATTTTTTGGAACCTTCTTGGAAATCTCCATCCCTCCCCAAGGATTTCAGCCCCTCATCCTGACTGGTCAGCACACACTGGGAGAAGCACACGGAGCATTCTATTAATACCTCCCTGTTCAGCTCCAGGGGCTTCTGCTGCTGTCTTATAATTCCACTTTTACTCTCTCTTCTCTTTAGAAGGTTCTGGCTATATTTATGACTATTAATTAAAAACAGGAGTTAAATATGGCACTGAATAGTGCACATCCATGCACATTTATCATCGGGCAGCCTTTGGGGAAAAAAAAGGGATGGAATCAAAATCTTGAAACCAAGATGCATATTCTTTATCCAGCTCCAAATGCCAACATTTCCAGGCTCCCATAGGTGAAATTTTGTAGGCCCTCCATTTCCATAGCAAATGAGAAGTAAGACCCTTGAGAAGGAGTGAAGAACAGTGGAGTGTTAAACGTAGAGTGTAAAGGTATGTCTGGATTCCAGCACATATTAGTTCTGTGGCCTTGGATAGATCATGCCTCAGTTTCTTCATTTGCAATATTGCAGTAGGGTTGGACGTAGGGCTTTTTTAACCCTTCTTCTATCTTAGAATTGGTACTAAGTATTGGTTCTAAGGCACAAGAGCAGTAAAGGCTAGGCAACAGGGGTTAAATGACTTGCCCAGGGCCACACAGTTCTGAACCCAGGTCCTACCCACTCCATGCCTGGTACTCTATCTACTGAGCCATCTAGTTGTCCTACTCAGGGTCTTCTAAAGGTCCCTTATGGTTCTAAATCTGTGTTCCTATGACATTATCACAAGCCTACCTGTGTGAACCTGGCCAATCACTTAATCTCTCTGAGTCTTAGTATTATCTACTGCACAGGAATGATGTGAGCAAAGCACGTGGCAATCCTTAAAATACCATTTAAATAGGAGTCTTTATTATTACTCATCTCTCAGGGTTATTGTGAAGAATGCCACAAGGCATTAAATCTTAAAAATGCTATAAAAA
The DNA here is from genome assembly GCF_016433145.1 of Gracilinanus agilis. Lineage (NCBI taxonomy): Eukaryota > Metazoa > Chordata > Mammalia > Didelphimorphia > Didelphidae > Gracilinanus > Gracilinanus agilis. The sequence goes on from NC_058132.1 coordinate 103,191,500, forward strand.
TATAAATAATTATTATCATAAGGGTCACAGCTGGCAAACAAATTATTAGAGAAGGAATATAAATATGCCCTAACAAATTAAGAGAGCTGGAAGATACCTTGGAGAGGACCCAGTCAAACCTTTTCATGTTACAAATGAGGAAACAGAGGCCTAGAAAGGGTAAGTAGGTTGTGCCAGGTTAATAGTTAGTGGTAGACCCAGAGAAGAGTTGAGAAAATGTACCTGCCTCTCCTCTTTTCAGAAACAGAGGACTAAGGGTATAGAAAATTGAATATATTGTCAGATGCAGCTATGAATATCAAGTTGAAAAGGACTTTAGAGGTCATCTAACACAATCCATTCATTTTGTAGATAAGGAAACTGAGGCATAGAGAAGCCCAGTTCTCCCATTTTACAAACCATGGCTCTGCAAGGTTGTGACTTGGCCAGGTTCATACAGGTGTTATGTTGGAGAGCCAGGTTTCAAATTCATATTTTCTGACTCAGTGCACCAAACCTTTCCACAATATGGCTACTGGTTTTGCTGAACTTTTCTCCCCTCTTCCTTCTTAATTATTTTTTACTACAAATTTTGCTATGTAGGGTGAGAGAGAGGAATATGAGAGTAAAAGTGATGGACAAACAAAAGCTATCAATAAAAATAAGATTTTTAAAAGAGAAATAATGACAGCTAGAATCGACATCATATGACTCACCATTCAAGTGTCTCTTTGTCTCTGTCTCTCTCTCTCTCTGTCTCTCTCTCTCTGTCTCTCTCTCTCTCTGTCTCTCTGTCTCTCTCTCTCTGTCTCTCCCTGCCCCCGCCCTGAGAATAACCTAGCTATTCTCAGTAATACAGTGATCCAAGAATCCTAAAGACTCATGATAAAAAAAATGTTAACAACATCCAGAGAAAGAACTGAAGGAGTTTGAATGCAGACCAAAACAGACTATATTTCACCATCATCATATCCTCCTCTTCCTCTTCTTCCTCTTCCTCTTCCTCTTCCTCTTCCTTCTTTCTTCTTTCTTCTTCCTCCTTCCTCCTTCCTCCTTCCTCCTTCCTCCTTCCTCCTTCCTCCTTCCTCCT
>NC_058132.1:103197244-103233686 GCF_016433145.1 Gracilinanus agilis
CCTTCCTTCCTTCCTTCCTTCCTTCCCTTTGCCTCCCTCTTCTTTCTATCCTCTCTCTACCCTTCTCTCTTCCTTCTATCCTCCTACTCTCCATCCCTCCCTTCCTTCTTTCTTCCACTTACGGCACTCTACATCAATTCACATGAGCCTTACTGGGTTTCCTGGAGCTTTTCATATTCATAATTTCTTGCAATATAATAATATTCCACTATATCCACATATTGAAGCTTGTCCAGTCATTCCCCAATTAATGGGCACCCACTTTGTTTCTACGTATCTTTTTTTTTGGTTACCAAAGTGCTGCTCTAAGTATTCTTGTACATCTGGGACCTTTCCCTCTGTCTTTGACCTCCTTGGGGTATATGTTCACCTACTTCTCAAAGACAAAGTAGTTCACAATCCCTCATGCTCTGCACTTGTACCAGCACTGCAACTGGAACACCCAGCTTTTAATGAAGTTTCAAACAAAAATAGAAAATTCCCTTCCAATTCCAAAGGAGTACTGGATCTGGGTTCCATTCTCAGTTCTGCTACCAAGTGCCTATGTGACCTTGGACTAGTTATTTTCCTTCTTTGAGCCTCAGTTTCCTCATATGTCAATGAAACACTTAATGACCTCTAATGGCCCCATTAGCTCTAAATCTAGAAATCCCAAAGGGAAGATTAAAATTCCCTTCCCAATCTTATGGCTCATCATGGAGAAATCCTAGTGTAAATAGAAATAATACTTGATTTGGAGTCAAAAGACTTGGGTTGAAATTCCAGCTTTATCATTTTATACCCATGTGGCCTTGGACTAAAGTAAGATTTTTTCCCTTTTTTGCCAAGTCAGTGCTTTCCAAGACTTTTCATATAAGTTGAAAATTGCACAACCCCATTATTTAATAAGCATTTCCTATATGAACAAAGCTAGATACTTTATAACTGTTCTCAGGCTTTTCAGAGTTACCAGCATCATTACTCTTGTACTATAGGACTATTATGAATAACTAAATAGCATTAATGAAACAAAGAGAAGCAACACTGACGTGGACACAGCTTGTGACAAGAGATAACTCTGGACAGATTGTTACGGAATCTAAAGTCTGGTACAAAACAATATAATGACTCATACTAACACTTCTCAGAGCAAGAATAAGTGTGATTGGGCCAACTGCTGTGAGACTTTATACCGCTTGGGAAAATGCTGTAGATTAAAGATGGTGTAATTAAAATGTTTTATTTTATGTATTTTTCTGCTTTAATTTTTTCAGTTGACAGTCACGTATATCTGAATTCACATGTATTGAGTTCGTGTAAATGAGGTCCTATTTTAGTTCCTTTCCGTTTCTCAGGCTCAGTTTCCTCATTTGTAAAATGAAGCATCTGGACTAGATGAGTTGTAATGGTCCTCTCAGGTCTACATCAAGAAATCCCAATTGGAAGATGGAAATTCCCCCACCTGCCTTTATATCTTATTATGGACACAATCTGAGGTGCAAATGGAAAGATGGCTAGTTTTGAAGCCAAAGGAACTGGGTTCAAATCAAAGGTCTATCACTTGTTATTTATGTGACACTGAGTGAACTATTTCATCTCTCTCGCCTGAAGTTTCCCTGTCCAAAAAATAAGGATGTGAGAGTAGATGACTTCTAGGGTTCTTTCAGTTCACAAACTATGATCATTATGATTAGGTAATCTGTAAATACTCTTAAGTATTTGTGAATGTTTTTTGTCTATAAGAGTTAACTTTTTAACTCAAATAATACATTGTATGACTAATCCCCCATATAGAGTTTACACTTTTGAAATTCTGAACTTGAAAGAGTATCTGAGTTACGTATAGAAAGAAGGTAATATTGTAGATAAACTGGGAACTTGAACTTTCCAAGCAGTCAATGCTACTATTCGGCAGACAGAACTGTAGCAGAAATTGTCTTTTATTTAAAGGTCTTTTGAATTCTTGCCTGTCCCAAGTCCTAGCTCAACTATTTAGAAACAGTGTCAGCCTGGGCAAGAATCTAAGTTTCATCATCTGTAAAATGGGAATGATGATACTTTCATTACCTGTCTCACAGAAATATTGTAACGGTAGCTTTTTCTAAATATTAAGCTCCCAAATTAATGTATTATTACTGTTTCAGTTGTATCTGACTCTTTGAGACTCAATTTGGGGTTTTCTTAGCAAAAATACTAGAGTGGTTTGCTATTTCCTTTACCAGTTCATTTTACAAATGAGAGAACTGAAGCAAAAAGTGTTAAGTGACTTGCCCAAGGTTATATAGCTAAGATGTGTCTGAGGCTAGATTTGAACTCAGATCCTCCTGACTCCAGGTTCAGACCTCTGAGCCACCTAGATGTCTCATTATTACTTAGCCCTTCTAAGAAGCTACAGACTTTTTTTTTTACCTCAGCCACATTTTTTAAAGTGTGAATCACTTTAACATTATTAAGCCTGATCAAAGGCTATAATTTACAAAAATCAATTTGTAGCTCATAAAATAAATCTGACCTCACTTAGTAGCTGTGTGATCCAGGGAAAATCATTTCATCCTCTTTGCCTCAGTTTCTTCAATTTGTCTAATGAGCTGGAAAAGGAAACAGCAAACCACTCTGGTATCTTTGGCAAGAAAACCCCAAATGGGGTCACAGAGAGTCAGATGTGATTGAATAACAGATAGACTGTTTTTGCATTATTTGCATCTTGTCTCTCCCTTTAGACTGTGAACTTCTTGAAAGGGGAGACTCTCTTTTACCCAGCCCTTAGCCCAGTGTCTGGTATACAGTAGGTACTTAATGAATGCTTATTTACTAACAACTCATGGCATTGTCAGTACCAAATGAAATAATGGCTATAAAGGATTCTCAATAGTCAAGCAATACAGATGTTATAGAATCTTAGAACTAGAAGGGATTTTGAGTGACTACCAGTTCAACCCAATCATTTTACAAATGTAGAAATGGACAGAGATGTCAGTGATTATAATTATAATTATACAGTAATTGTATTTATTATAATTGCAATTATGTAGTAATATAAAAGTATATACTTCTATATAACTGTGTGCACATGAATGCAGGCACATGAATGCAACATACAAGTATGTACAAATGTGAATACACACAAACATATACATGTATGTTATACATGTATAAATGTATGCAAACATACACACACACACACACACACACACACACACACATATATATATCACTGCTAGATGATTTAGGGGATACAGTACTAGATCTGGAGTTGGGAATAACTGAGTTCACATTTGGCTTCAGAATTTTACGATATGACCTTGGGCAAGTCATTTAACCACTGTCTGCTTCAGTTTCCTGATTGATCATATGGAGATAATAGAAGCACCTACATTTACAGTGTAGTTGTGAGAATAAAATGTGACCATTTTCATGAAGCACTTTGCAAAATGGAAAATGTTTCACGAATGCTAGTTATTATTATTATTATTATTATTATTATTATTACTGACTGTGCAAAGGGCACCTTAACCTAACATAAAAAAGAAGACAATGTCTAGAGAAGGGAGGTATAACTACCGTATTATTTAAATAAAGTATTGTTTATACTCTTGCTATCAAATTTTACCACTGTTTGTTTGAACTGAAGTTTTTGCCTGGGCAATTAGTGCCTGCCAATAAAGGATAATGGTGTTTGTCTTTCATGAGGATGCTCAGTTTATAGGAACATAAACATAAAGAGTGTCTCAAAAATCTGGGTGTAGTTTTGCTCCAAGATATTGGAAATACCTGGGATATAGATGATAGATAGACAGACTGACAGACAGATACAAAGAAAGGTAGTTGGTTTAGTACCTCACAGCCAGGACCGAGACTCAGTGAAGACTTTTTAGCATAATGACATTAAGCAACCACAGGACAGAAGCTTGACCAAGCACATAATTTTGCTTCTGAGCAGTATAAATAAGATTAATTTGAGAATTTATTAATTGTTCATTCTTGCTCTGTGTAGGGCATCATTTTTGTCCTTAGCCATAACTTTAATATTCCAGGGGGGTTGCCATGGAAGCACTGAATCTCAGATCTGGAAGGGACCTTGGAGGTCATCTGGACCAGTCCTCTACCTGAAACATTTTATATACTCTTGTCCAAGAGAACTACCATCATACCTGTAATGTGAGAGAGTACAAAGAATTCTGGGACGGGAGTTAGGAGACCCAATCCTAAACTTTGCTTTTCCCCTTAATTTGCTATGTGATCTTAGGCAAGCCAATTTTATGAATTCAGGGGCTTTTAAAAAATCTGTATAATCATTGTGTGGAATTTGGCCCTATATCTCATATTATAACAGTTTGTTTTCTCTTATGTAGGTTCTCTCTCAGTTCCCATTCTCTATTTTCTAAGGTCCTTCCCACCTCTGATATACTGTTCCAAATTCTTTTCACCTCTTACAATGTGTTCTAAGTTCTTCCCACCTCTGAAATTCTGTGTTCTAAGTTCTTCCTACTCTGACATTCTGTGTTCTAAAGTCCTTCCCAGCTCTGACATTCTATGATCTAAGATCCCTCTGAAAACATTGATTTTTTATTTTCTGTAGTCTCTTCCAGGTCTGTAATTCTCCTAAGCCTCTGTCAGCTCTGACATTCTATACGATAAGGTCCCTTTCCCTCTAACACCCTATAATCCATGACTCTTTAAATATACCAGGACACAATGGTGAAGAAACAGGAGCAGAAGATGAATGCTCTCATTCCTGCTTCTACCTCCATTCTTTGGTGTAAGTGCAGTACATATTAGCCAAGATACACTGTAGCTAAGGCACTGATCAATATATCAATACTGTATAACATTGGAGACAAAATAGATATCTGTAAAGTAGTTAACTAAGACTCTGTTCACTAGGGACTCACTTTAGAATTCTGATGGTCCGACATTTTCATTGTGCTGTCGCACTCAAATCAATTTCATTTTTTTTGTTTGTTTCCAATGCGATTCGAGATTTTGATTCCTATCTAAATATCATGAATTTTTCACAGTTCTGGCCACCAGACCCCATGAATCTGAGAGCTATAGCTCAAATACAAAATCAAGGCATCACAAGTGGAGTGGTAGGTTGGAAAGAGGTCCCTACGTTATAGGGAGGATGTGATGACAAGGGTTCTGAGGCTGGAAGACCTGGTCATTTTTTATGGTCCTGGACCTAATGTGATGTTTGTGTCACTGACCTGAGCTGCCTTGTTTCCATGACCTTGACCAAGACCCTTCCTTTTCTCAGCTTCAATTTAGAAAAGCCCTTTAAGATCCCATCTTTTTCTGAATAGGGGCAGCTAGGTGGCACAGTGGATAGAGAACTGGCCCTGGAGTCAGGAGGTTCTGGGTTCAAATCCAACCTCAAATACATATTAGTTGTGTGACCCTGGGCAAGTCATTTAACCCTGTTTGCCTCATTTTCCTCATCTTCAAAATGAGATGGAGACAGAAATGGCAATCCACTCCAGGAATCTTTGCCAAGAAAACCCCAAAGGGTGTCAGAAAGAGTCAGATACAATGAATTGACTCGGCAACAATAAAAACCTCTAGACTAGATCTATTACCTCTATTTAGAGAACTATAGTTAGTATGTAGATGTGGCTAAAATTCTATAGTAAAGCATCATCAAAAGATTTCCACTTATAAGGACATAACAAGAAAAGCTTTAGGTTAAGAAAAACTGCCTCTCATCAGGGGTGCTCTCTAATGTGTTTACAGAATAAGAATATGCATGCATGCATACATTCATTCATTCATTCAAGAATTATTACCTTGTGCTAGGTAGTAAGATACAATGATATGAAAAAGAAAAAGAATCCACAAATTCCATTTACTCTCAAGGAACTTACATTCCTTTAGAATGCAGCATTCCTAACAATAGCAGTCTCCAAAGGGTGTGCAAGTTTTCAGGTGTGTGATCAGCCAAACAGAGGTTGGGAAAACGGGTCACATCCCACTTCAAATTGCCAATCATGACATTTACTTCAAGCACAGATATATGTATTATCCATTCATAACATCTCAACATTCTCCCATGGTACCACTCTTCTCCTCCCTTGATCCTGGGGAAGGTCCTAATGTTCCCCCTTCAAGACAAGGCTTGGTCTCTTAGAGAATTTATAACCAAACTCTAATCTGAGCAGCGGCGGTATAGGTACCCCTGGGAAAATCTCCATCTCAAGTGTACCCACCAGCAATTTTTTTATATGTTTAGGGTGTGATCAAAAAAGTTTGTAGATCATCGATTTAAAGAATACTATTGAAATCTCCTTGAGAACTTGACACCATTGTCTTTACTAGACTGAAACAACAACAATCATTATAGATATCAACAATGTACAAAGCTCCATGAAAAAGCTTGAAGGGATAATTCATTCACTTTAATGAGACTGTGGGGTATAATGGAAAGAGTTTCATTTGAACAGCCAGAAGACCAAGGTTCAAGTTTTGTCTTACTAATTTAACTGCAGAACCTTGGCCAAGTTTCTCTCATTTGCTCTTGCTTATTTCCTCGTCTTTGAAATGGGTATAATATTTGCTCTATTTACTTCACTGAAGTTTCAGAAAAGACAGTTCCAAGGGAATCATTATGAAAAAGGTTATCCACTTCATTTCCTCGATGAATTTTTCTCTACTGTAAGCAATATGTGTCTTCCTTCGCAATATGATGAACATGGAAATGTGTATTGCATGATAGTTCATGTACGACCTATATCATATTACCTTCTGTCTCAGTTGGGAGGAGGGGTGGGAGGGATGGAAAGAACATGTATCTCAAAATGTCATAAAATGATTATTTAAATTAGTATCTACATGTAATCTGGAAAAAATAGAAAATAAAAAAAAACAAAACATATTTTAAAAAAGAAGTGTCAGGAAGATGAAATAAGGTTTTGAGAGTAAAGTTCTTTGTTATTCTGCAAAGCTAGAGAAATGTGAGCCATCATTATTGCTTTATTGTTGAATCTAAGATATGGTACTCAACATACTGCTTACATAGCTTACGACTTAAGAAGTAACCCTGTTGAGCAACCCTGATTATATATAATTATATATAACAAATTAATAAATTCAGAATTTAAGGTATGTCTTTTTCATCTCCAAGCATGTCTACAAGGAAGAAGAGATAATCCAGCCTCAATAAGAAAGTTAGAGAAAAGAAGAATAGAGCATCCAGCCTATTCATTACAATGTCTGATAATCTCTATCAATGTTCCTAAGGATCCTTCTCTTTCCACTGGATTCTTCACCTATAGCAGCTTTCAAGAATTAGTAGGGTTTTCATGTAGAAGAGGCATTGGTGGTCTTATTCTGGTCTATCTATCCCTGGACTCTAAAGGTTAGTACTAAGTACTATGGGTGGAAATAAAAGGGAAAGAGATTTCAGCTCAATAGAAGGAAGAAATTCTTAACAGTTATGCTGGTCTTCAGGCAATCGCTGGAGATTTCAAAAAGAGGCTGGATGACAATTAGTTTGGAATGTTATAGCACAGAATTCAGGTCATATCCACCTGGATGGGCATCCAAATCTCTTCTAACTCTGAGATTCTTTAATTCTATGTCTTTATATGGGATGTGAATATAAAGTATTCTGACCTTTTTAAGGGACCAGTATTTGATTCAAATGTTTGCCAAACCCTTCCAAATTGTCGACTAAAGTAAGTCCACTATTGGTTCCACAAGGCTATCAGTTTTCAAACCATTTAGGGAAATGCTTCTTTGGGAATGACCTGCAACAGATTCTTCTAAATACCCCATAGTGGTAGAAAATATCTTTCTTTCTTTTTTTTTAAACCCTTGTCTTCCATCTCAGACATAATCCTTGGTATTGGTTCTAAGGCAGAAGAACAGTAAGGGCTGGGCCAGTGATGGCGAGAAGAGAAGAGGAGAAGCCTGGTCCTGTGTCCCTCTAGCCTTCTAGTTAACAAACTCTGGTGAACTCTGTGCTGGGGCGACCACATGTGTGCCCACAGAGAGGGCTCTGAGTAACCCCTCTGGCACACATACCATAGGCTTTCCACCATGGGGCTAGGCAAATAGGAATTAAGTGACTTGCCCAGAGTCTTACAGCTAGAAGGTGCCTGAGACCAGAAAAAAATTTTTTTTTCTTTAAGGGTGGATCTGATTTGGAGAAACTTTTAAATGATACTAAGGTTTATCTCCAATGATATATATGGATAGCTGCATTTTAAATCAAACACTGAAAACAATGGGATAGGTTTCTTGATGTGGCTTATAAATGGCCTATGAAAATCCTTCCCACAGAGGAGTTCCAATCATAGTTTAAACAATGACATCCTTATTAAAATATGAGTAGTGCCTCCCAGGATAATTACTTCCAAAATTAAACACTCATTTAGATTAGAAGTCATGTTTTTTTTTCTTAAGAATACATAATTGCAATTTTAAAATATAGAGCTAAACATGAATTTTTAGAAGATAGCCAGATGGAATTATGGATAGTGCTGAGCCTGAAATTAGGAAGATCTCAGTTTGAATACTGCCTTAGACACTAGCTGTGTGATCCTGAGCAAGTTATTTAACCTCTTTCTTCCTTAGTTTCCTCATCTATAAAATAAAGATAATAATAGCAACTACCTCCCAGGTCCTTGATGAAGATAAAGTAAGATAATGTTAGTAAGGTACCTTGCAGACCTTAACAAAAGTATATATATATAAGAGAACCTACATGAATTTTTAAATCTTTGGGAAGGTAATTTGGAATTATGCTTTAAAAAAAAGTGGCCACACTTAGTGATCCAGATGTCCCATTGCATATACACCACTGAAGTCAAAGACAGAGAAAAGGTATCACATGCACCAAAATAATGATAATCCAACTTTTGCGGGAACAAAGAATTAGAAACAAAGCAGATGTCCATCACATGAGGAATGACTTACTAAATTATGGCACATGAATACCTCATAGTATTGCAGTGCAGTAGAATGGTGAATATGGTGAATTCAGAAAATGGGAAGACTTAAATGAACTGATGCAGAGTGAAACAAACAGAACCAGGAAAAATATGCACAATTACTGTAACAACCTTAACAGAAAGAAAAAATAGTTAAATTGAATTCTGACTTATTATAACAACCAAGCCTGGCCATAGAGCAGAACTGAGAAAATATTCCATCTTGTCATTTCTTTGTCAAAATGGGGGATTATAGTTGGTATGTTGGTTAGTTTTGTTGAACTCTTCCCCTTCTCCTTTATTTCTTTCTTTTTTTAATTTATAGACTTATAGATGTAGAACTATGCATCTGGTCTCCAACTCTGACTTTTTTTCACTTCTACATTGTCCATTTCTTAAAATGATAACCACAATGAGGGACAAGAACTAGAATTCAATAGACATATTCTAGCTCATTATAAAAGGCAAGTCATTAACTATCAGTCAAATGTTTGTCAGTCAAGAACCCTCAGGGAGGTGATGCTGGGATAGAACTGAATTTAAGATCTGGGAAGCCTAGGCTTATACCCTGGCTCCCCCACAAACGTGTTGTGGCCTCAGGGAAGCCATTTAGCCACTTTTGCCTTATTTTCATCATCTGTAAAATAAGGAGGTAGAATGTGAGCCCCTTGAGGCCAGAAACAGCCGTTTTGTCTTTCTTTGTATTGCCAGTCCTTAGTAAAATGACCAACATATGTTGTTGTTTCAGTTGTGTCTATCTCTTCCTGAGGCCACTTGAGATTTTCTTGGAAAAGATAGTGGTTTGACATTTTCTTCTCCAGCTCATTTGACAGATGAGGAAATTGAGGCAAAAAGGTTAAGGGACTTGCCCAGATTCACGTAGCTAGTAATTATCTGAGCCTGGATGTAAACTCCTCTTTACTGGCTCTGGGTCCCATGCTCTATCCACTGAGCCACCTAGCAGCCCCGACTAGCTCAGAGGAAATACTGAATAAATGCTGGCTGAATAATGATGAATGACTGGAGGATCTTTAAGGGCTTTCCAATTCTGTCCATTTACGTCCCATTTTCTACACCTTAAGATCCTTCTCAGCTTTCACATTCTGTAACACTACAGCAGGGGATAGATCTTAGAGTGTCTGTGAACTTGGATGGGAAAAAATTACACATTGATTTCAATAGAATTAATTTCCTTTGTAATTTTATTCATTTTACAAACATTATTTTGAGAAGGGGTCCACAGGCATCACCAGACTCCAAAAAGGGGTCCATGAATCAAATCTTAAAAAGCTCTTCTCTAGAGGATACATATTTATGTGTGCTGTACATGTTTGTGTGGGGGCGTGTGTGTGTGTACGTATGGGTGAGGATTGATGTTGTAGCTTTTTATTCTCAATGTCACCCATTAACAGAATAGGGTGGATTTAAATATTGTCATTCCATCCCACTGCGTTCTCTTTGTTCCATATATTTTTAAAAGCTTATCTTTGTCATTTAGCTTTTTCAACAAAGCAAATCCTTCCTACAATGCTCTGTAAAGATTTTCTCCCTCCTGGTGACTTAACTTATAAAAAAAAATATTCAAAATCCTTATTCTTTGTGACTAGATTCTTTGAAGTTGCTGATAAAATAGGTTGGAACAGAAAATAGATTCAATTTATAGGGGGTGACTAATATGCCATAGAGATAAGCCGGGCTTTCAGCCGCCCCAGGAGAGACAAAAGGCAAGAGTCAATGCTTTGGGGCTTTCAACTTCTGTTGTGGTCCTATCTTCATCTACCCAGCTTCATGCCCATGACACTAAAGATACCTTCTCTAGCAGAAGATATTATTTATTCTAAAAAATCAGGACTGTTTGAGAAATCAAAGATACCGTCACTACATAATATGTCATGATCATATTTTTGTACTGTTTTAAAAATATTATATGTATACATTTACATGCATTTATTTCTTAATTTATTTATAATATATTTACCTTCCATTTTAGTATCAATACGATATATTGATTCCAAGGCAGAAGAGTGGTAAGGACTAAGCAATGGGGGTTATGTGACTTGCCCAGGGTCACACAGCTTGGAAGTGTCTGAGGCCACATTTGAAAAGTACATATATTTCAAATAACAAAGCCATGGGGAATTTATATCTTGTGTATGTTATTTTTGTTGCCTATAACAAAAATCAACCCACAAACAATGATTTAATACCTACTATGGGCCAGGCATTGGATATAAATATAATGAATGAAACAAAGCCTACTCCCATTGAGCTTGCATTCTGATAGGAGAAGACAAGGAGGACATAATATAAGGGAATCCAGAATAAATATAAAGAGAACAAAGTAAATGTAAAAGTTAAACTCGATTCCTTTGGGAGAAAAGGAACTAGCAGGTGAAAAAAACAGGAAAAGCTTTATATAGAACAGTGATTCCCAAAGTGGGCGCCACCGCCCCCTGGTGTGTGCTGCAGCGATCCAAAGGGATGGTGATGGCCACAGGTGCATTTGGGGGTGGTGAATAGTTTAGCTCAATAAATAGTCTCATAATTTCAAAGTTCAATGTTTCTAATTTACACCTTTCTTTACTATATTTTATGAAAAAGATAGAAACATTAATACATATAGCTTTCCTATTAATTGCTATTAAAATTTTAAAAAATAAATTTCCAGGGGGTGCTAAGTAATATTTTTTCTGGAAAGGGGGCGGTAGGCCAAAAAAAGTTTGGGAACCATTAATATAGAAAATGATTCTTGAGTTCCATTGTGAAGGAAGATAGAGATTCTATGAGGCATATGTGAGGATAGAGTGAATTCAAGAACCAGTATATCATACTGTTAGGAACAATGTGGGCCCAAATATGCCTCTGAGTTTTACTAGCCTTATGATCTTTCCAGGCAATCCACTTAATCTCTCAGCCTTAGTTTCTTCATTAGTAAAATGGGGATAAAAATAATTGCACTACCTATCTATTGGGGCCATTTTGGGAACCACAAATAATTTTTAGAGATGTGAGTTCCCATAAATTTTAAGCAGTCATTAGTATTTTCCAGTATATATGATGTTAGCATTTTATTTCAGAGATAGATAAATAGATACATATATGTATATATATGCATATATATTTATATATTTATACATAGACACAAATCTTCTATACTAAAGGCCTTTCTAACCACTTCTTCTTGTCTTTGATCAGTGTTGTTTCTGTTTCTTAGTATCCCCCAACTTAAAGCATCTACTATTTGAACTAATTTCATACCTAGCCCTGTGATTCCTATCCCTAAGCCTCAGTGCTAGAAAAGGGATAGATTAAGCCTGAGGAAGTGAAAAGACCAGTAGATGATGCTTGGGTGTCTTGCTTGCTATGTATGTATATATATACATGTATACATATACAACACATACACATGTTGCATATGTGTACATATGTGTATATAAATTGTGCATAAATTACATATATGTATAAATGCAATATATCACACATATCTATATGTATGTATAAGCATATCCAACATCTATATAATGATTTTAAGCTTAAAAAGAACTTCATAGAATCTTTCAGGTTAAGGAAAAATATTTTTCATTCTCTACTTTTCTCCTTCCTTTTGGGGGAGTTTTTAACAAAGGAATGAAAGAACCATTTAAAAAATGGGCAATACTGCTTTTATATCCCATATACATGGGAGGCACATAATATTTCAAACAGATCTCTGAAATTTAATAGCAGGGAATTTGACTGTGTCAAATATTACTTTATTAAGAGAATATGATATTACTGAGTATAAAATTACAATTCAATCTAAAGGAAATACAGCTGATATTAACACTGATGCCAACTGTTTGATCCAAGTGCCATAGCGATGGGCACTTTAAAAATAAGTGTCAGCAGTTCATTTTGGGGGGCCCTAAATTTCACGGACAGTTTATACAATAATTCAACTGTGTCTCCATACAGAGTAAAATGAGACACTTAAGAGGCTTGAAAGGGAGTCATTTTAAGGTCACAAATAATTAAATAGGAGCTGAAAGAATGGAATGAAGAAAATGTGTATTCCTCCTCCTCTCTCTCCCCCAGCCTTCCCTACCCCTCAGCCCCAATACACACACCTAAGAATCAAAATAAATATCAGTGAAAAAGACCACACGGAATCCCAATATGTAGTGGGTTTATTTACTTTGAAATCTGGATATCTATTTCACACTATCCTATAGAAGTCTATGATGTTAATTATGAGGGGGAGGGCAGAAGTAAGAGTTCAATTCATCTCATCCCATTGTTCTAGGCATTTTGTAGCCATCAATCATAAATCTTCAAAGAGGCCCATGGTGAAGATATCGCTTTTAAGAGTATAGCTTGGACTTTCAGGAATATTTTCTTACATCACATATGGTTCTGACAGATGTGATTTTAAAATGCCTTTGGGACCTAATAATGTTCTCGGGTGGCCTGCATACTAAAAGCAAGGACTGATGTGCCAATGCATGCATTGATCTAACAGAATAAAGACAACACAGAATTGAGAGCCTGAGACCACCATCTTGTCCCACCTTGTCATTTCCCAGAGAAGGAAACTGAGGCCTATGGTAGTGAAATAATTCAGTCAGGCCTTACCATCCCAGGATGGTAAAATGGCAGAGCCATGCCCAGATCTCTTACCTCAAAGGCCATTCTAGCCCCTTCCCCATGTCTTTGGTCAGTGTTGGGATTTTTTGCTTCTTAGTGTTCCCCCCCCCACCCCAAACATCTGCAGCTTGAACTAATTTAATATCTAGCCATTTTAAGCCACCTCCAAACCTCGGTGCCAGAAAAGAGACAGACTAAGCCTAAGGAAATGAAAAGACCAGTAGACAATGCTCGCCTGCGCCCAGGCCGACATTGTTTCCTCTACAACTCCCAGCAGCCCTGGGAGAGAAACTCACTGGAGAGGACGGCCGAGAAAGAAGAATGCTAAATAATTCAAAGGCACTAACATCAAGTCTGATGTAGGTATAAAAATAGTTACAAAACACCACACTCCCCTTGTTTTCATTACAGTAACTGGCTCATTGGAAGAAACTGGGAGGAGGGAGGAACTGGGGCTGAAGGGGAGGGAGGGAGACCACACCACGTTTCTATTTCTGCTTCTTTAATTAGTCATCTTTTGCAAAAAAGCCAAGGCATTCACTTGTCACCTCTATATTCTGAATCAGTCTTCTGATTGGGCAATTTATTTTAAAATTGACAATGCATTCGGGCTCATTTTTTTGCTTAGGCTAAGTGAAGGCACCATCTAAAAGAAAGCGCCCTGGTTGGGAACCTCCCCAGAAAGCTTAAGGCTACAGTCAGACATCTGCTTGACCCCAGAGGACCAAACTAGAAACAAACGGATGGAAACCGGAGAAGGGCATGACTGGGCTTGATGTAAGGAAAAGCTTCCTACAATCCCAGCTATCCAGGATTAGACTCTTGGGAAGGAGGGAGGTCCCCATCATTGGAGGTCTTTAAAGACCGATCATTATGGAGGGAATTCCTATTCAGGAATAAATTAAGAGTGGCCTCTGAGACCCCTTTCATCTCTGAGAGTCTGTGAGCCTCTCATGCCTTCACAGGGACGAACCCCAAACTCTATTTCCAAAGCACAGCTGGGAATGAGGGCTTAAACATTGCCCTGACCAGGCATCTGGCCAAGAGAGAGCACTGTACTGGCAATTCACCAACGAGGCCCATGCAATCATAGCCTGGCTTTCAGAAGCATCACATCTCAGCACTATTAGTGGACTTAGAAGTCATCTACTCCAATGTTCCATCCAACATAGGAATCTCCCCTTATGACATTAAACAAACAGGATCATACAGCCTTGGTTTGAACAGCTGAATCATAGGGTGTCTGGGGCTTTTTTCCAGCATTCTAAAATTTAGGGAAGCAATTGACAGTTGTAGTTCTTCAATAGCATAGAAACAACAGAGCTTAGTATGGTATTAGTAGGAATAATTAAATAAAATAGGAAACCCCAAGATGATAGCTTAGAGTGACTTTCTTCTTTCCCCTACCCTGCTCCTGTCTCTGAGTTCTTTGCCTCCCCAAAACAACACAGGTTCCTCTGTCCCCCCTCAAATGAGGGTATAATTAATACTATTTGCCACAAGAGTAAAACCCACATTATAGCTCTGCAGGGTAGAATCATCATCATCATCATCATCATCATCATCATCATCATATTAATAACAATAACAATATAGCTCACATGCTAGATTGTTTTTACCAATTACGAAAGACTTTTTCTTACAACAGCATTGTAAAATGGGTGGTTTGGGGATTAGAATTTCCATTTTGCAGATAAAGAAGAGAATGCTTATAGAAATGAAGAGATTAGTAATCAGTTCATAAGTCATATGGTTAGAATAAGAGGAAGCTGGATCATCTGCCTCTTTGTGCAGTGTTCTTTCTGATACACCACTGCCTCTCAAAATAGGAGCAATCCGACTTAGAGGGAAATGTTGTGATGGGCCATGCAATTTTGACATTGCTTTTTTCAAGCACGGTGTTATCTTTTTTTTGGCTGAATTAAATTAAACCAATGTGAAGAATCTTCACATAGAAATCCTGGATCAAGGCCATTTGAAATCTGTTTTCTTATTGGCACCCAAAGCATGTTCTGGATCAGGTCCCCTAGTGTTCCACGGTATCTGGGTCTCCTGCCTCCCCCCAGTGCATACCCTGGAAGAGCTGTGCTCACTTCAGAAAGGTTCTCATGAAATATTCAAATAAACACTGGCTCAGCTAAGCCATTTGTGAGTCCTTAGTTAGTACATTTGGATTTCCTACAGGGGTACTACACACAGACCAGTATGAGGCTCCAACTTAACAAGGCAGTTAGAGAGCCCATGTGGCCCAGGCAGATTCAGCCTATCGTGGGCAGGACTGGATGGCTGTGCAAGGGCTGCAGGCAAGGGGGAATTAAATATGAGAATACAAGTAATAAAATGAAAACAGCCCTATTCCTTTCTTGTCCCCTTCATGGCAAGGTCTTGGTATACAAGGGAAGCTTGAGGGTAGGGATAGGGATAGACTCCCTGGCACACTGCACATCAGTATATTTCTGCCCTTACTAGACTGTAAACTCTTTGTGGGCAAAAGAGGGTTTTCTTTATCTTCTTATCTCTGCCAGTGCTGAATACCACACAGTCTTTAGTTTATCCATCCATCCATTCATTCATTCACCTGTTTATTGCAATGAACAAAAAACTATTTTCTCTCCCTCCCAACTTTTCCCATTAGGGAAAACTAAACCAAAACAAAACAGAAAACTACATTCTCTTTTGTCCTTGACAGCATATATTTAGGACCAGAAGGGGCCTTGGAGGTTAGCTAGTATTAACTTTCTCATTTTATAGAAGGAACTGAAGCCCAGAGAAGTTAAATGGGGTAATAAATAATGAGTGAAGAGTCAGAAATTGAGCCCAAGTCTTCTGTTTCCAAATCTAGAATTCTGTCTTCCCATTACTGAAATATTTAAAATAACTTCTAATCTGGTACAGGACTTCTCCATATTTTCTCATATATCTTAAGTGAGGAGATCTAATAATAAGTATTATCAGTATACCCTAGAAATGTAGTAAAATGAACAAAATAAAACAAACAAATTTTCTGATAATGAGAACTATTTAAAAGTAGAAGGCTGCTTCTAATTCTAGCTGTTCCCAGAGGGGGTAGGTTCACTCTCATTGGAGGTCTTCAAGCAGAAACTAGAGGACATATTGTCAACTATGCTGAGGTGGAGGTGCATTTTGTGGACTGAAGCTGAACTTGATGGCCACTGAGTTTCTTTTTAACTCTGAAATGTTGTGATTCTGGCATTTGCACAGTTCTTTTCACTTGGTGCAGTACTTTCTTCACAGAGGCCCTGGGATGTGGGATGTGGGAGTGCTTGAATTTGCCCTATGTTGAAAATGAGAAAACTAATATTCAGAGAAGTGGTTTGGTTTGCCTATAGTCATAACATTGGCACTAGTAGCCTTCCTCTTGTCCTTTTAATACCTTGGGGATACACATATATTATTCAGGTAAAATCTATTGGTGATTTCTCATTCTTATTATGTTATAGCTCGACATTTTTTCAGTCATATATGTCCTTGATAATAAAATATATTTATTTTAAAATATAATTTACAAATGTTAAATAATTAAATTTAAATATTTTAAATAAATTATTTCATAAATATCTCTACTGACATCCACTCCTGATGCTTCATTATTACAGAGCAATGGACCATGCCGGCAGACACAACAAAAAGTACTAAATGAGGAATTACTAAGTTCTAGACTCATTAAGAGGTGGATGTGCAAAGAACTTTCCAGGGTCCTTCCTAGTTCTCCCTCTGCATATTATAGATGAAGAAACTGAGGCAAGTTAGTTGCAGGGCCAGGATTCAATGTCTATTCAATTGAATGGGATATAAACAAATTGCCCAGTGTGTGAAGAATATCTGAGGAAGCAGTGTAGCTCTCATGGCATTCTTGGCAATTCGGAGGGACCTGGAAAAGCCATCTTCAGCAAGTGTCCCATCATTCAGAAGGCCAACAAGGTGATGGAGTGTTGAGTAAAAGCTCTTTTTGTTAGGGGTTGAGAGAACTGTCTTTTGATCCAACTTTGCCAATAACTTACTGTGTGACCATAAGTCAATCACCTCTTTGGGGGGCTTCCTTCATAAAATAGAGAGATCAGAACCGCATCTCCAAGGTCTCTTCACATCCTAAGACCCCTTTCATCTCTGAGAGTCAGCCTCCTTTGTTTTAACGTCTTTCAGGGCCCTTTCTCACTCCAGGATTCTATTACCTAGATTCTAAGCTTCTATTCGCTAAGCCCTAACATTAAGCCTCCAAGCTTTGCTATTTAATATTCTAAAAGTCACCTGTCATTTCTCTGTTCCACTGTCTCAGCTTATAGAGGAGCCCGTGACCTCCGGACTGTGGTCTTAGAATCTGTAAAGATTTAGTCCACCTTTCTTATCAACTTGCACTTTTTTCTTGGGTTTGATGTCTCTCAGACACACAACTGCACAAGAGGATTTGTTTCTATGACAGTGAGTGGGGAGGAAGGAAGGAATAACACACACACACACACACACACACACACACACACACACACAAAGACACACACAAAATCAGGGGAGATAACAGCCACAAGAGTAACCATAACAACGATGCAACTTGAAACATTCCTAGGAACACTTAGTGTATGATATGCAAACACACACACACACACACACACACACACACACACACAGCCAGCATGTGGTATAATGAAAAGAACTCTAAATTGGCACCAGTCAACTTGCATTAAACCCTAATTCCACCAGGTATTGCCTGTATGACCCTGATCAGATTCCCTTAAATCTTTGAACTACAAATTTTCTCATCTCTCATTGTGAGAAGTGATATGGCCCAAATGAATGAAAATAATGGATTTTCCATCATTTATTAAGCATTTACTCTTCTTTTTTTTTAAATCCTTACCTTCAGTCTTAGAATCAATATGGTTCCAAGGTAAAAGAGTGGGAAGGGCTAGGCAATTTGGGTTGAGGGACTTGCCCAGGGTCACACAGCTAGGAAGGATGTGAGGTTGCATTTGTGCTCAGAACCTCCTATCTCCAGGCATGGCTCTCTACCCACTGAGCAACCCAGCTGCCCCAGTACTTCCTCTTTTCCAAGCGTGAATTGTACTTCCAGGACTTAAAGAGTTGTGTGACCATATATTTAACCTCTGTGTCTCATTTTTCTCAGGTATAAAACAGGGTTTATGATATGCATGGCACATAACTCCCAGGGTCATTGGGAGGGAATTCAATGAAATAACATATTTAAATCACTTTATAAGTTCCCAGTAATGCTATCCACATCCAGAGAAAGAACTGTGGGAGGAGAAACACAGAAGAAAAACAACTGCTTGATCACATGGGTCAATGGGGGACATGATTGGGGATGTAGACTCTAAATGATCACCCTAGTGCAAATATTAATAATATAGAAATAAGTCTTGATCAGTGACACATGTAAAACCCAGTGGAATGGCTTTGGCAATGGGGGGATGGGAGGAAGGGAGGGAAAGAACATGAATCATGTAACCATGGGAAGATATTCTAAATGAATTAATTAAATAAAAATTTTCAATTAAAAAATAAGTTCCCAGCAAGCATTTATTAAGAATGCCAATCACTGAATGAAGAGTGGAGGATACAAAGAAAGACGAAATACAGTCCTTGCCCTGAAGGAGCTCACAATCTAATGAGGAAGAAAATATACCAACAACTTATGGACAAACACGATATGTTTAAGATAAGCTGGAGATAATCTCAGAGAGAAGGCACTCGCATTAGGGAGAATCCTGAAAAGCTTCTTACATAGAGGAGGATTTTAAGTGAGACTTACTTAAAGGAAGCCAGGGATGCCAGACAAGGTACATTCCTGCATGGGGAACAGCTAGGGGAAAAGCACTGAGTGGGTAGATGGAATGTCTTGTAAGAGGAGCATCAAGGAGGTCAGTGTCACAGGATCAGGGCATATGTGGAGAGGGCAGAGGGAGGAGGTCTAATGTATCTGAAGCCTGGAAAAGTAGGAAGGGACTAGGCTGTGAAAGGCTTTTTTATTTTTATTTTTAATTTTTTTCCAGGTCATATGTTGGTACAATTTTTGACAATTATTTTTGACATTATACAGTCTGTGATCTCTCCTTCCCTCCCACCCCTTCCCCTTCCCCTAGAGGACAAAGGTTGTACATATGCTATCATACAATACATATTTCAATGTTCATCATGTTGTGAAAGAAGACATATAGAGCTTACACTAGAGAAAAATTCACAGAGAAAATAAAGTGAAGAATGGCATGCTTCAATCTAAGAAAGGCTTTAAAGCCTAAGAAAGCTTGTAATTTTAATCTTGGAGGTAATAGGGAGCTACTTGGGTTTATTGAATGGGGGGAGAGTGGGTGGTGGGAAATGGTTAGACCTACACTTCAGGAAGATTACTTGGGTAGCTGATTAGAAGATGGAATGAGTGACTCAATGGATAGAATAGAGTCAGGAAGTCCTGAGTTCAAATTTGGTCTCAGATAGATATTATCTATGTGACCTTAGACAAGTCACTTAAATTCTGCCTCAGTTTCCTCCTCTACAAAATGCAGAGGATAATAACACCTGCCTCCCAGAGTTGTTGTGAGGACCAAATGAGATAATAATTGTAAAGTTCTTAGATAAATGTTAGTTATTATTATTAAGTAGGGAAAAACTTGAGGCAAGAAGACCAGCCAAAAGCAATAGTCCTGGGGCAGCTGGGTAGCTCAGTGGATTGAGAGCCAGGCCTAAAGACTGGAGGTCCTAGGTTCAAATCCAGCCTCAGACACTTCCCAGCTGTGTGACCCTGGGCAAGTCACTTGACCCCCATTGCCTACCCTTACAACTCTTCTACCTATAGGTCAATGCACAGAAGTTAAGGGTTTAAAATAAAAAACAAAACAAACAAACAAAAAAAAACCAAAAGCAATAGTCCATGGATAAAATAAAAAGGGTTGTATCACAGTGATAGCAACTTCAGAGGGAAAATCTTATATAGATTTTATTATATTATATTATATATGTATATATATGATATTATATAGATAGACTCAGGGCAGTTAGGTGGCTCAATGGATAGAACACCAACCCTCGAGTCAGGAGGACCTGATCTGGCTGCAGACACTTTCAATCTGTGTGACCTTGGGTGAATCACTTCCCCTCCATTGACTAGGCTTTACCATTCTTCTGTCTTACAGCCAATACTGGTCTAGATTCCAAGACAAAAGGTAAGGATATAAAAAAATAAATAAAGATAAGATCAATCCCATGCATGGGATCCTAAAATATTATGTAAAATAATCAGCCTCTATTACTTAATTTACAACATGGAATCTTTTGCATTGCTCGCTTCTTTTGTATCTAACTTTTTGTTATGTGTACATGTTGTTTCCTTATATAGCATGCAGACTCCTTTGAGGCCAGGAACTGAGTCATTTATGTCAGCTCGTGGCACTGGGTAGATGCTTAATAAATCCTTTCTGGCTGATTGGCTGGCACTTTCTAGGGTCTGTGCAGAAAGGAACAAAGCCTTGTGTAAACTAGAATGTGCAATGTCTGGGTGAGTTATTGCAGGGCTTCTTGTGATGGGAGGAAGGGTCAGAGTTCAAAGGGCAACGGGAGAGAGCCTGGATTCCTGGTCATTTTATGATAAGGACTAAATAAAAAGGGAAATGTTGTGCACTAAACAGTAATCATGCAAAAAGGGGATGATGCAAGCGCCTCCCAGCCCATGTCCCTGGGGGCGTCAATCCCCAGCCACTGGCACTGATGTCTGAAAACAGCTGACAGTTGAAGGCATATTTTGCCGGACAACTGGCTGAGAACAAATGCTACGTTTATTACCAGGGGAATCCTTCCCACCTTGTGACGGGGATGGACGGAACGACATAGTGTGCATGCTTAATGTTGCTATCGTTTCAGAAATGTACACAGGGCTACCAAAAGAATAAAAATGGTCTATTGGAAGCATTTCCTCGTGTGAGGGATTTACTCTTCCCCTAAGCACTAAGCCTGGACTTCTCTGAAAGAGCTCCGGGTGGTGGAAGAGATGGAATGTTAGATCTGGAAGAGACCTTAGAATAGAAGAGCTGCGACTAGAAATCGGTGTTAGAATATGAAACACAGAATGTCAGAGCCAGAAGGGAACTTAGAGCACATCATGTCACAACTGCAATTTTATTGGATAGCCCTTTGATTATATGGCACTATTATACTATTTTTTTTCTAAACTCTTACCTCTTGTCTTAGTATTAATTCTAGACAATAGGGTTAAGTGACTTGCTCAGGGTCCCACAGCTAGGAAGGATCTGAGGCCAAATTTGAACCCAGAATCTAGGCTCTCAATGCATTGAGCTACCTAGCTGCCCTTATAGCACCGTTATATTGTAGAACACTTTAAAAACTGAAAAGCACTCCCTATACATTATTGCATTTCATCCTCATAATCTCCTCTTCGAGACAGGCTTTGCAAGTATTATTTCCATCATACGGACGAGAAGATCCACGCTCAGGTTGCTGTGGGACTTTCCCATGATCACACAGTTTATAAATGTCAAAGGTAGGTCTGGAACCAAGATCTTTCCTCACTCCAAAATAAATTTTTCCTCCATTATAGTTTACTGCTTCTGGAAAGGACCCTGGAGATGATCTAAAGGGTTGATCTGGGAAAGATACCTTCCACAATGGTGGACAGCAATCATTACAGGATGTCAACAGGCATTCTAATATGCAAGAAAAGAAGAGATTTTAACAAGATTTTGCCAGGGATTGGGCAGGTGGTACAGTGAATAGAACAGTGGGCTTGAAATTAGAAAGACTCATGTTTATGAGTTCAAATTCAATCTCTGACATTTATTAGTTGTGCGACCCTAGATAAGTCATTTAACCCTATTTGCCTCAGTTTCCTCATCTGTAAAATGAATTGAAGAAAAAAATGGTAAAATCACTTCATTTTTTTTTTGCTAAGAAAATCCCAACTGGAGTCACAAAGAGTCAAGCACGATTAAATAATCATAAAAGTCAAACCAGGTGCCCTGATCTCAAAATACATAAATCATACAATCTTTGATTTGGTAGGGTCTTCATAATTCCTCAGTTCAATCACATCCCCAATAGGTAGTCATAGAATTTTGACTTGAAGCTGGCTTTTGGAAACTCAGACAGCTTATGAAGAAACCCATCCCTCTGTTGAGGTAGCACTGGAGCTTCTGTCCACGGTTTCTAGTTCTACTTTTTTGGGACGAAGCAGGAAAAGTCAAACTTCTTCCGTATAGAAATTCTCCAACTATTTGAAGACAATTCATAATACTTTGGACAACAGGTTGGATCTAGAAGTCAGAGAACCTGAGTTGGAACATAGGTTCTTTCACTTACTATTAGTATGACTCTGGGCAAGTCACTTAGACTCTTCTCTAGCCTGAATTTTCTATTGCTTTAGAATAAGGAAAGAAAAATCATTTCTGAATGAGGGGCAGGGACAGGGCAAAGATCAGGGAAGTCATCCTAGAGGAGACAGTGATGCCTTTAAAGACTGAGTAGAATTTCATGGAATCCTGACTTTAAGTCTAGAGAGATGCTTCAAGATCACCCATTTCAACTCCTTCAGAGAAAACAGAATCTCAAAGGAGTTAAATCATTTGTCCAGTCACTCAGGTAGTAATTGGCAGAATGAAGAGTCAAACCCAGGTCTAACTCCCAGTGTCCCACACTGCTTCCCCAAAACAAGACTAGGGAGAGACTTCCTCCGCAAGCGATGGGTGGTGGGTCTTAAAGATTGGTTTTAATTTAGCATGATTACAGGATGAGGTTAAAGAGATTTTCATACATCGTAGTCTAAAGTAGGTCTCCAATGTGGAAACCAGATTGTGATTTTCTCTTCCCTCTGCCATCCCTAGACTCAGTAGCTTTGAGCCCTTCCCTCCTTTTTCCCCCCATTTCTCTGTGCCTGTTTGTTTTGTTTTGTTTTTTTCAAATATAGGGTTAATGATACTTAGCTGCCATATGGGGGTGATGTGAGGATCAGCTAATTAATGTTTGTAAAAGGCTTTGATGCTGAAAAGCTTGCCAAATAATTGTACGTTAATAAAATGTTAAAACAACTAACGCTCTATCAGGCCAGCAAAGGTTTTGTTAAAAAGTGGTTTTCTCCATCCAACCTTGAACTGGAAACATTTCCTGTCACAGTAAACCCTCATTAATTTGGATCCACCTAATTCAGAATGTTTGTTCATCTGACCTGGGCTGGGCTGGAGTTTACCTTCACTCTTGCTCTGGGGAAACTGTTTGCTAAGCAAATTAATAACATAAACAAGACAGGAGGGGACATGTTTAACCATCCTAAGAGAACAAATGGTTTGAAAGCACTTTTGCATATTAATTGTTTGTATGAAAAGGACACCACTAATTAAAAATGCATCTTGTCTCCATTCCTTAAAGTAGGTTCCCTCATTCATTCAACAAACATTTATTAAGTTGCCACTCTGTGTAATGCTTTGGGCTGAAGGAGCTCTGAGATAAATAAAGCACGGTCCCTGCCTTGGAGAAGCTTACCGATGAGAAGGAAGGAAGGGGAAAACATGAGCAGAGATGGAATCTTGGAAAGCAGGAAACTCAGGGAGCAGCTAGTGAGCAGGAATCCTGGCTACGTCAGCGTTACCCTTAACAAGTGGCCATCCAGACTATGTCTGAATGCTTTCAGTTTCAGAAGATCCCTGTCTCCCAAAACAATCTACTCCACTTTGGGATGGTTCCTACTATTATAAATAATAATAAATAGACATTTATCTAGAGCTTTGATTTTTTTCCAAGAACTTTTAAAAACATGGTCCCATTTGAACTCCACAACAACATGCCAATGACAAAGACATAACAGGCATAATTTATCATTTTCATTTTAGAAATGAAGGAGAGGCTTGGAGAAGCTATCACTTTCCCAAGGAGAATTCCAAACTGCCTTTTATTGAATCCAACTTCAGTATCCCAAACCTTAGACCTGTGTTGGCGAACCTATGCCAAGTATGGTGGAAGACGCTGTTCCCTTCCCCCTCTCCATGCGCCTGAGGACATTTCTCTCAACACCCACCCCTCTGCCCAGCAGCCCAATGGAAGTGCTTCCTCCTTCCCCTGTCTGGGGTAAAGGGGCAGCTCACATTCAGCATGAGGGCACAATTTGGGCACTTGGTCTCTAAAAGGTTCACCATCACTGCCTTAGGCCATGCTGCTTCCTTCTGCTTTTATTAGAGTGTAATACTGGAGTGGTTAGAGAGTGAGCTTCTCTAGCTCATTTTATAGACAAGGAACTGAGGCAAACAGAGTTAAAATGACTTGCCCAGAATCACACAGCTAGTAAGTGTTTGAGGCCAGATTTGAACTCAGGAAGATTAGTCTTCCTGACTTAAGGTTATTGCTCTATCCATTGGGCCACTTAGCTGCCCTTGGTTTTTTTTGTTGTTGTTGTTGTTATTGTTATTGTTTTGTTTTGTTTTGTTTTATGGAGAACTCACACAAGGCAAACAGTTACATAGAGGTCTCAGGAAGTGCTATAAGGACACTCTCAAGCTCTCTCTGAATAATTTTAATATGGGAGACACTGGCACAAACATGCCCACATCAAGGCAAGCATTGACCTCTAGAGAAAAGCAGAATTTTCAAAAGAACATGAGATGCACACATTGAGAGACAACTCCTACCAAATGTCTAAATGGGCTACTTTTGTCCAACCTGTGGTAGAGTTTTATGAACTCTTATTGGCCTGCTCAGCCACTGTACGTTGAGTCCAACAAAGTGGTGTCACTTTGGTACTCCTCAAGGATGAAGGACAACATCTAACCAAGGTTGAGAGCGCCTCAAGGACAGGAACTATCCCCCCTTTCTTTGTATGCCAGACACACAATAGATATGTAATAAATGTCACTTGAAAGACTGACTGCTCTTTGGTGACTTCCATTCATTTTATCTAGTTCTCCCCTCTGAGGCCAGCAGAACAAGTCTAATCCATCTTCCACTTGTCTTTCAAATACCCCCTCACCAAAGCCTATTCCCCTCTGGGTTAAATATTCACCATTCCTTAACCCATCTTTCCCTGGCATGGTCTCCAGTCCTTGGACCAGCCCAGCTATCCCTCTCACAATGATATATGGATACCTTTCTCATGGATGTTTCTAGAAGAGTGTCCAATGGTAATGGCTGTGAATGAATGTGTAGAAATGCCTGGCACACCCTACATAGTTGGTCCTTCTTAAAATGTGATGCCCTAAATTAAACACAATAAATATACAAATAAGAACAAGCCTATAAAAGTCATCAAAGAAATGCTCTGTTCTCTAATGCACAGGACTTGCTCTGCTGGAAGACTAGTCCAGATGGGCCAAAGTATATTAGTGATCTCATTGCTATAGGTGTTTCCTCCAGCAACCCACTCATCCCTGCCTATCCCATTTGACTCTTATTCACGTCCTCCCAGAGATTTACCGTAAGAAGTCCTCCCGGTAGGCTAGGAGCCATCCTCAAATTCCCTTGACATCAGGACATTAGGAGCAATGAGTATAGAACACTAATTTCTAAAGAAACTGAGGAAAGAGACAACCCACATGAGTGTCAAAGATCTGAATCTCATTTCCAGTTGTGTCCATAGTCGGCGTTATGCAGCATGCTAAAGAGGAAAGAGGAACGAACTTAAAGCAAAAAACTGTCAGTCTGAGGTCTGGCCATCCCCCAGGAGTTCAGCCCCTCTAAACCTTAACCTCCACATCTGTAAAGTGGCTTTAAGGATACTGACATCAAAAAATAATTGTGAGGAAAAAAGACTTTATAAACTGCAAAGTTGCCCACAAATAGGACTCATTATTCTTAAATAGAATATAATGTCCCTGAAGCCTGGGAGGGAAAGTATTTTAGCGACAATGCCTAGGTGCTGCCGAAGAAGACCATGCAATCAATCAACAAGCATTTATTAGGTGTCTACTGTATGCCAGGCACTGTGCTAGGTTCCAGGGTTACAAACATAATGAAACAATTCCTGCTCAAAAAGGGAGCTGGAAGGTACCTTAATTGTTGTCTACTAATTCAATCCCCTCACTTAATTGTTATTTTTTAAAACCTTTATCTTCTGTCTAAAAATTAATACTAAGTATAGGTTCTAAGGCAGAAGAGTGGTAATGGTTAGGCAATTGGGGTTGTGACTTGCCCAAGGTCACCAAGCTAGGAAGTATCTCGGGCCAAATTTGAACTCAGATCCTCCTGACTCCAGATCTGACTCTCTATCCATTCAGCCACCACCTGCTCCAGTCTCCTTTAAAAGAGAGAACAATTCAGCAATGTAAGGATCTCTTGGGACTCAGGATGATAAAGGCCATCCACTGCCATAGAAGGAATTGATGGAGTCTGAAGGCAGATTGAAGAATTCCATTCTTCACTTTATTTCTCCCTTGAATTTTCTCTTATATGAGATATATGCCTTCTTTCACAAAATGATGAACACTGAAATATGTACTGTATGATAACACATGTACAACCTATATCATATTATCTGCTGTCTTGGGAAGGGAAAAGAGGTGGGAGGAAGGAAAAGAATATGGATTGTGAAATCTCAAAAAATGATTATTAAAATTGTATCAACACATAAAAAATAAAAGTTGAAACAAAAAATTATAAAAGGGCTTTTATACAGTACTTTCAAATTTACAGAGAACTTGACAGAGAATTTTTCTTTGCTCCTCATGATAACTCTGGAAGGTAGATGCTATTATGATCCCCATTTTACCGAGCAGTATACTGAGACCCAGAGAAATTAAATGACTTAAGCAAGGTCTCATGGATAGTCAGTGGCTAGCCATATTTCTGCCTCTTTCTGTTCCTCTGTTCTATAGGAGAAGAGTTGCAGGGCAAGAAAATATGTTATAAAAGCAACCAAATTCACCCCCTTGGGAGTTAAACTCAGGACTAACAAGGGTCGGTGGGAGAATTTGCCAGAGAAGGAAAAGAGGTTAGGGTCTAGGTAGGACATCAAGCCTAGGAAGCAGTAACTCTTGGGTGAAGGCTGTGTTCAGGAACTCTCAGGGACGGGTCAAAACTCCGCTGGTTCAGTTGAGGAAACCCCATGAGATTAATTCAGCCGAGGCCAGCCTGAGGATGGCAAAATGCAGAACAGATTTGAGCTGTACATTCATAGTCATTCTCTAGCATGTGACATCTCTCCCTTCCTTCCTTTCTCCATTCTCACCCAACACAGAGGAATGTTAGCAGATCAAAGGCAAGAGTTTTCCCTGGAAGGAAGCAGTAGAACCCATGGGTGGGTGGCTGGGTAGGGAAGGGCATAGCGATGACTCAAATCTGGGACTGACAGGAACATGAACTGAGAAGTCCAAAGCAGGGACAGGATCTCACATTTCCCCCTAGCACCTCCCACTGATGAGGAAGGAAGAAGAGATGCCCCACTGAAAAGTGTGGGGAAAAAACTCCTATCAAAGGTGGGTGAAGGAGAGGAGGGGGAAGACATTATTTTGGAAAGAATGAATGAACTCACTTTGCAATCATTAACTCTCTTTCCTAATAAGTCAAAGAAGGAAAAACAGAATAGAGAACTTGAGACACTTTAAGGAAGACGCCTTAATAGAAAAATTGACAGATCACAGACCACAGAGCATCAGACCAGGAAGGGATTGCCAGACACGAGATGCTAGTTGTTACTATTATTATTAATATTAATATTTTACTGGCATACAATAGCTGGCATTTGTAGAGCACCTTAAGATTTGCAGAGCCCTGGCTTTCTTCATATTCCCAGCTAAAATCTCACTTTTTACTACAAGCTTTTGCCTATATTCTTTAGCTCTTGGCCCTCTGTCGATTATCTCCAATTTATCTTGTCCACTGCTTGCTTATGATAGGGGTTTGCATGCAATCTTCCCCATTAGACTATGAGTTCCTTGAGTGTAGGGCTGCCTTTTGCCTTTTTTTTAAATTTGTTGACATTCCCAGTACTTAGCACACTGTATGGCATGTGACTCTAATGTTTCTTGACTAGTAAATAGAGGTGAATGCAATTTTTATCTCAATCATAGAAATATGATAAAACTGAGGCAGGTTGGAATCAAACTCTGGTCCTCCTGACTCTAGGTCCAACCCACTGGGCACTGAGTCATCTAGTGAAGCATCTCCAGTTTCCTTCAAAGCTTAGCTCAAATGTCAGGTTTTACATAGAGCTTTTCCTGATTTCCCTCAGTTGTTCGTTTTTTTTTTTTCCCTACCCTCAGTACCTTGTAAATATTTGTTTTCTATAGACTTACATATGTACATGGTTTCTTTCTGGAGAGATTCTAAATTCTCTGAGTTCAGATACTACTAGCATAGTATAATCAGATCTTAAATTAGTTCTGAAAGGGACCTTAGACACTTTCTAATCCAACCCCCTCATTTTATAGATGAGGAAAATGAGTTTCAGAAAAGTTAAGTGACTTGCCCAGGCTCACACAGTAAGTAAATGGCAGAGGCAGGATAGAAGCCCAGGTTTTCCTCACTCCAGATCTAACTATTCACTCCTCATGTTTGAGCAGGAAAGAATCTCAGGACATATACCATTAGCCTAAAGCAGTGAAGGTGAACCTTTTAGAGGGGCAAGTGATGTCCTCAGGAGTACATGGAGAAGGAGTGGGGAGCAGTCCAGCCCCAAGTCCCTCTGGCTTTCTAGTATCAACTCTGGTGAATTCTGTTCTGTGGTGACAGTGAGTGTGCTCAAGGAGAAGCCTTTGAGTGCCCCCTCTGGCATGTGTGCCATAGGTTTGCAACCAGGTGCCTAGAGAATGTGTTCTCTGGAAGTGACCATTTAATGATAATTCAGAGTAATCCCTTAATTTTACAGATGGGGGAACAGAGGCAAAGAGTGGAATAGTTACTTGCTCAAGGTGATTAAATTATTAATTGAAATCCTTTCTTCCCTATTTCCCAGGAGTCATGTCTGGATTTAAAAATCAACAAGATTCTCTCAAAAGACTTTTTTCTAAAGAACCCAAGAGAGGTAGTATGATAGTAGAGAGAATCAACCTTGATGTCAAGAAGATCTGTGTTCAGGTGCCCTTTCAAGTACAGACTGGCTTTGGGATTCTGGGCAAGTCACTCAACTTGGCAATGCCCCTGGCAACTGTCTGAGATAAAGCAGAAGAGTCAGGCACAGATGTCATTTTTATATTTTTATCTGAAATGCTCAGCACAGTGCCTGGCACAGTGGAGATTTTTGACACAAATATGGTGATTAATTGATTGATTTGTAGACAGAGTTTCCCTCAGTAGGCATTCCCTGGATTAATGAAAGCACAAATTTTTCTCCCCTTCCCCCAAGAACATGCTTAAAAGTTTATTTGTTTTATTAAGGACACTGGTAGATTTCATTAATTAAGCGTATCAAATACCCTTTCTCCTTTGGCAGCGGAGTGTACAATTCCCACTAGCTCCTCTGCTCAACCAAGTCAAATATAAGGTATAGGAGTGAGGGAAGCCCTGTTCCTATTATCTCTCTTTTTCTTTCTCCATCTCCATCCTTCTCTCTCTCTCTCTCTCTCTCTCTCTCTCTCTCTCTCTCTCTCTCTCTCTCTCTCTCTCTCTCTCTCTTTCAATCTCTCTCTCTCCTCTCTCTTTCTCTCTCTCCCTCCTTCTCTCTCTCTCTCTCTTCTTCTGAGTAGACCACTTAAACTATCTCACTCTCAGTTTTTAGGGAGCTGGACTGAATAATCTCTAAGGTCCTGCTATGTGCCAGGCATTGTGGTAAATATATAGACAAAAATAAAATAATCTCTGACCTCAAAGAATTTCAAATCTCTCCAGAGAGAAAGCATATACATATGTAAGTCTATACAAAACAAATATTTACAAGGTACTGTGGGTAGAGGAAAGCACTAATAGCTGAGAAAAAACAGGAAAGGCTCTATGTAAAACCTGACATTTGAGCTAAGCTTTGAAGGAAACTAGAGATGCTTCACTAGGTGACTCAGTGCCCAGCGGGTTGGACCTGGAGTCAGGGGGACCAGAGTTTGAGTCCAGCCTCAGACGTTTAATAGCTGCGTGTGTCCCTGGGCAAGTCACTTGACCTCTGTCTGCCTCAGTTTCCTCATCTTTCTATGATTGAGATAATAATTGCATTCACCTCTATTTGCTAGGAAAGAAATATTTAAGTCACATGCCATACAGTGTGCTAAGTACTGGGAATGCCAACAAATTAAAAAAAATAAGCAAAAGGCAGTCTGTACACTCAAGGAATTCATAGTCTAATGGAGAAGACAGCATGCAAAACCCTATTACAAACAAGCAAATGACAAGATAAATTGGAGATAATTGACAGAGGACCAAGAGCCAAAGGGTATCATGAAAGACTTTTAGTAAAAAGTAAGATTTTAGCTGGGATTGTGAAGGAAGCCAGGGCTCTGAAAACTTTAAAGTGCTCTATAAATGCTAATTATATGCTAGTAAAATATTAATATTAGTAATAATAATAACTAGCTTTGATAGAGAACTTTAAGGTTTGTAAAGTGTTTTACATATTAATTTATTTGATCTTTACAGTACTCTTAGAAGGAAGTAATAGTATTATTCCCATTTCATGGATTAAAAAACTGAGGCTGAAAGATGTTAAATGACTTGCTCCAGATAACAAAGCTAAGTATCTGGAACTGGATTTCAACTTATGTCTTCCTCTCTCCAGGTTCGACCCTCTACCCAGTATGCCACCTAGCTGCCACCTTTGTTATCATCATCATAACATTTATCTAGTTCTTACTACGTGCCAGACACTGTGCTAAGTGTTTTACAATTATTGTCTCAGTTAATCTTCTCAACGATTCTGGGAGGTAGGTGTCATTATTATCCCCATTTAAAGAAGAAGAAACTGAGGCAAAAGTGGTTAAGTGATTTGCCCTGGGTCACAGTGCTAGAAAGTCTCTGAGGTTAGATTTGAACTCAGGTTCTTCCTTACCAACTTATTACTTACTTAACCTGCGAGAGTTAATGTGTAGAAAACATCTTGTCAACCATGAGATTTTATGAAAATGCAAATACATATTTCATTCCTAAATGACACAGTAGAGTTTATTTATTCTTTGTTAAGAAAGGGCCAGGAGAAGCAACAAGTCCAGAGCCCATTCACTTTGCCAATTCCATGGGTAATCCTCCCTAGAAAGCTAGTTTCCTAGTAGTACAACCGGAATTCAAAAACTAGAGAAAGATAGAGCCTGAGACCTCGGACTCCACACCCACCTCCTTGATATTCCTATGACAACCATCTTCATTAACTACTTGGACCATCTCAATGTTTTTATTTTTTTAATTCTTTTCATCAGACTTCCTTTCTCCATTCTATCTCCTCCCCACTCTTCCAAGGGCACTACACTAATTATGGCATTCCACTCATCAAAACCTTGACTATTTCTCCATTGCCTTGGGATAACATTAAAGTTAAACATGTATTGAATATAAATATATATTTTATATGTGCTTGTGTAAAAATATATATTTATATGTGACTATAGATTTACAAATATTTAAAGATAAACATTAAAATTGGGATAACATAAAATCCTGGTTCTGGCATTCAAAACCCCGGCTACATGATTCCAGAGTACTCTTCCATTCTTTTTCATCTTTTTCCCCAAGACATTCTCAACATTCCAGACAAAATAGCCACTTCAGTTCCATCTCTTGACCCACCATCTCCAGATTTGGCATTGCATCCTTGCTACCTATCATGCCTGGAGTAGATCAATCCTTAATCCCTTTCTCTACCTCCTTCCTTCAAGATCCAGTTCAGGTTTCACTTAGCTATTCAAACCTTCCCTAACTACCTTGCTCCTCTGCAGGAAAAGTCATCTTTCCTTCCTGCTGGCTTCTTTTGAGCATCTTCTAGACTTTGCCAGGATCTTTCCTTTTCATGGGTCTTCCCTTCCAGGTTCCAACCTATCTTGCCAAATAATTCTCCTTCACACAACCAGTTACTTGATATTTCTCCAAATATGACCTCCAATCTCCTACCTCAGTATCTTTGCAGAGGCTGTACCTCATGCCTGGAGTGCTCTCCCTCTTCACTGTCACCTCTTAGAATTCCAACTTCTATTTGAAGCTTAGCTCAAATTTCATCAGAAGGCTTTTCCTCATCCCTTCCACTGTTAGTAATCCTCCAATTACTTTGTATATGTATATATTTTTGTGTATATATACATATATATCCCTTTTTATATATGTATACTTTCCTCTACAAATAGATTTATATTTGTTTAAATGCATACCTGTTTTTTCCCCTCCTGCAGAGTTGAGGCAGCCTGGGGGCAAGAACTTTCATTCATTTCTGGAGCACTTGACACAGTAATTGACACCTTCCTGGTACTTAATAAACACTGGTTGAAATAAATTTTCTGTCTACACCTTGGCTACTCTATTAAACTCTAACCTCTTTTAGAAAAGACTCTGCAGTGGCATCTACTTTTGTAGCTCTTGTTCCAAGTATAGCACCTGGCATACAGAAATGATGTTCATCGCTATCTCTAGAGTGAATGAATGAATGAATGAATGAATGAATGAATACCTATCCACCTAATAGATTATTGTCTAGCTTCTCCCACTGGTTGAGCAGATTTCTTTTTCTTCCTTTTAAATTTAACTTTATTTTTAATGAAGATGTGAAAAAAGCCTAGAAATACTATCTTCGGAAGGTTTTGGACATCTGATGTTTGGAGCAGGAATTTAAATGAATAAATAAATAAATAGATACATGGATGAATAAATAAGCTTTTTTCAGATCAGTATGAAAAATTTTAATAGCAACTTTACAAAAATAAACAAATATACAAATATCAAGTAATCTTTCAATGTAAAAATAATATACATAATAACTTCAAACATGGTGCTGCTGTCAAGGCTGTTTTTATTTTTAAACTCTGAGATTTTTGCTAATCAGGCTGCTTTGCTTAAAGGTTAACCTTCTCTATCTGGGATGTCAGGCATTTCCTACTGAATCATCTAATTCTTCGCTCTGTTGCAGGTAGAGATTGTGCTGCAGTAAAGAGGACCTGGGTTCAAATCTAGCCACCAGACACTTTCTAGCTGTGAAGCTCTGTTTGTTTAGCCCTTGTCTTCTGTCTTAGAGTTGCTACTAAGACAAAAAGTAAGGGTTAAAAAAAATAAACAAATTAATGAATCAATAGATAGATAAACAAATATAAGATTAGATAGATAGAGATAGATAAATCCAGAGAAAGTTTTCCCTCTGGCTAAATTGGGCCATGGAATGACAGGCCATGGAGTCCAATTTCTCCAGTTTTTAAAAGGAAACCTCAACAACTAGGATCCAAGAATCTGTCATAAAAAGCCTTGTCCATTGTTTTCCAGCTAAACTTCTAGTGCTGAACACAGTGGCTGGCACATAGTAGGTACTTAATATTTATTAACTGAGTGGATTCTGCACAAGAGACATGGAGATTCTTGCTGCTAGCTCTGTCTGTATGGGACTTCTGCCTGAAGTGGATGAAGAGGGGCAAGGGAGGAAGATGGAGAATCGGGAACCGACAATAGCTAAGTAACTTTATCAAACTATTGAAGTTCTGCATCGATCTTTTATAGAGTTTCAGTTTTACTGCCAGGTCCTACCCATCTACTCTATGACCCCACAGAAAACAGTTCCCAAGGATTCCAATGAATAATTTTAACTTTAAGCTTGAGAAAATAACCCCGTGAGGTTGATAGAACAAGGCTTATCACCTTCATTTTAAAGGTAAAGAATCTCAGGTACAGAAAGGTTAAATGCCTTGCCAGGCTAGGAAGGGACTTGGAAGAAGGTCTTAGCTCCAGGTCTTATTCTCCTGCCACTATGTAGGCCACACTGCCTCCCTCCACTGGCTACTGATGGAATGAAAAGGATGATTTCAAGAGGGTTCCTGGGGAAATGAGAGCCTATTAGCTTAGTGGCAATTAATGGCACCAAGGGATGGCAATCTTGTGATTTTGAAGTTCTGGGGTCATGCTACAAGGATCCTGTCTGATTGGGTCTTTATGTCTGGACTGGCCCCTCCCCACGGATCCTCACCATCTCCAACTATTAGCATCTTGATCAAATGCTTTTCCTCCACAAAGTCTTTGTTCTCTGCAGGTACTTTTCTCTTCTGAGCTATTCCTTCTCTTATGCACTGATCCTATGTATCATGGCTCTCTGAGACTCTCAATGTCTTGAGTTCTCTGAATCTCATCTTACTCTTCAATAAAATGGGCACGAAAGCATGCACACTACTCACATCACAGTTGTCACCAGGAAAGCACTTTGGAAACTTTAATGTGCTTCAAAAATCTGTATTATGTTTACTTAGCCATGCTGTATTTTCCTCCACTAAGGAGGAGGGGAGATCCTATCTTTGCTTCTCATTTTCTCCAGTACCTGACATGGTGATTTGCACATAGTATGGTCTTAATAAATGTTTATTGCATGAGTGAACAAATGAATGAACAAATGAAGGTTATAGATAGAACCACAGACTTTTAGAGCTGGGAGGGCTCTTAAGGATCACAGAAGCCAAGCTCCAGCTTGAAGTGCCAACAAAAGGTCCTCTGGATGGTTTAAAAAACTCTCATTGCAGGAAACCTACCACCTCCTGAGGAGGCCTATTCCACTTTTAATATTAACCATTAAGAATCTGATTTCTCTTATATCGAGCTTTAATTTCTCTTTTGGTTATTTCCATCCCCTGGTTCCAGCTCATCCCTCTGGGGCTAAAACATAAGCAAGCTTAATGTCTTTTCCACATAGCAACTCTTCAAATATTTGAAGACGGAGCTCATGGCCCCACCTCTAGCCTTCCTCTCCTTTCCCCTTCCCAAGTCTCCTTTTCCTTGGATTAAACATATCCGATCCCTTCAATCAGTCCTGAGAGAGCAGTCTCTGGTTCACTCATGAACCTGCTCGCCCACCACTTGTACAAGTCTCAGCTCATTGATGACCCTTCTCAGGTGTGATATCCAGAACTAGACGTAATATTTCCTATGGGGTCTGACCAGGGAATTGGACAATAATCACATTATGCTCTCTTGCAAAGCCCCAGGGCTAAAGCAATGAGGTCACGAGTGGAATTTGCTTTGCTTTGTAAACATTCTATGTTAGTGGGAAAATAAACACATTTATTGAAATATATGCATAATACATATAGCACTTATTCTCCTTCAGCCCCAATTCCCTCATCTTTAGAAAAAGGCGATAATGATAGTACCTACCTCCCTGGATTGTTTTTGAATGAGATTGTTGTCAAATGAGAAAGATTTGTAAAGCGCTTTGCAAAACTTAAAGTACTCCATACATATAAAATACACAGGTACATACATACACATAGGTGCATACTGGGGGGGAAAGGGGTTATAGATTTGTCATTTCATCAGACTAGGGAACTTCCAGTCTGGAGTCACCTTCCACTTAGGCAGACCAGTAACTCATCAGTAGCAATGTAATATAATATAATCCTAGACAGCTACCTAGAACATTGAGCGGTCAAGTCATTTGTTCGGGGTCATACAGCTAGTGTGTGTCAGAGACAGGACTTGAAATCCAAGTCTTCTTAACGCCAAGTCTTACCCTCTATGTCAATGGTGACTTTCAAATCAATATGTATGTGTAATATACATATCTATCAATTTATATATTATCTATCTCTCTTGTTCTCACTTTCTTTCTCACCCTTCCCCCTCCTTCCTCTTTCCTCCTCTTTCTCTCCTTCACTTTGTCATTCCTCCATCTCCCTCCCTTTTTCCTTCTCTCCTTTCTCTCCCCTTCTCTTCTTTCTCTCCTCTCTTCTCTCCTCTCTTCTTTCTCTCCCTTTCTCTCTCTCCCTTCTCTCTTCTTCTTTCTCCTTTACTCTCTTTCTTCCATCTCCCTCCTTCTCTCCCTCCCTTTTTCCTTCTCTCCTCTCTCCCCTTCTCTTCTTTCTCTCCCT
>NC_058132.1:103233985-103249144 GCF_016433145.1 Gracilinanus agilis
CTGTCTTTCCTCCATCTCCCTCCTTCTCTCCTTCCCTTTCTCCTTCTC
The DNA here is from genome assembly GCF_016433145.1 of Gracilinanus agilis. Classification (NCBI taxonomy): domain Eukaryota; kingdom Metazoa; phylum Chordata; class Mammalia; order Didelphimorphia; family Didelphidae; genus Gracilinanus; species Gracilinanus agilis. The sequence continues at coordinate 103,234,034 of NC_058132.1, forward strand.
TCCCCCTTCTTTTCTCTTTCCTCTCCTATTTCTCCTTCTCTCTCTTCTCTTTCTCTCCCTCCCTCCTCTTTTCTCTCCTTCACTGTCTTTCCTCCATCTCCCTTCTTCTCTCCCTTCCCTTTTCCTTCACTCTTCTCTCTCCCCCTCTCTTCTCTTTTGCTCCTTCTCTTCTCTCACTCTGTCTTCCTTCCATCTCTCTTCTCTCTCTCTATGTATATACATACACATCTGTATATTTGTGCATGTACAAAGACTGAAAATATCACATTAGAAACCTTCCCTCCTGAAAATCTATTGGTTGGAGGTTCTTGCATCCCAGTTTCCTGGCCAGTGGCGCATGCATGGCTGTCAAAGTGCCTAGATATGCCAATCTGTCAGTTCACAGTGGAGACAGAGTATTTTGGCTTTTAGTTACAATGAGCTCCACTGATAGACCATGTAACTGGGAAGGTAACACTCAGTCTTTAAATCTGAATTGACGTTGATTTACACCTTTTAGGCTCTTGGACCCAAGTCCCCAAGGATGGAGATTTCAAACCTATTGTTCTATTGTTTCACTTTGAGATTTATGGTAGAAATGGGTGTGGGAGGGAGAAAAGTATTTACTAAGCTTGCCCTGGGAGAAGGCATATCTGTGGGCAAAACAGCCACCAGCCTGAGAAGGAATCATGGAGTGACAATGTATGGTGGAATGAGAGGGGAAGGAGGGCTGAGAATTGGAACTTTCAACCTTTCTGGGGTCATGGAGCCCGTTGACCTTCCAATGAAATCTATGTACCCTTTCTCTGAAAGGTGTTTTAAATGCAAAAATGAAATTTGTAGGATTACAAAGGAAACTAGTTATATTCTTCATTTTCAGATTCTCTTGAATTCCTCAGAAATCTTTGTATCCGGGAAGCTCCCTGTACCCCTGAACTTTCACACATTTGAAAATACCCCCTACCTTTGAGGTCACTCCCTCTAAAAAAGGCAAAGTCCTTCAAAAGATCCATTTTAAGAAGGTTGCTTAGGCCACCCAGCTCTTTCTTTGTCTCCAGGCTTTACTTCTAACATTGTCCAAGATGTTCCCAACTCTCCATTTCACTCCCTCCAACTTCATTCTTCCCTCTCGTCTTTCCTTTTTCCTTCTATGTGATTGCTTCCCCCAGTAGAATGTAATCTTGAGGTTGGGAACCATCTTTCAGCCTGCTTATATTTGTGTTCCCATTGCTTATCACAGTAACTGGTATATAGTTAAGTGCTTAATAAAGTTCTTTTGACTTGCTGACAATATTAAAAACGTTTTAGTAATATTAATAACAAAAAAGAAAATAAAAACTAGGTCATAGACTCCAGGATCATGAAAGGGTAGAGCCAGAAAGGATCTCAGAGATAACCTCAGCTAACCCTTTCATTTCAAAGATGGGGAAACTGAGGCCAAAGCAATATGGAGATGGACTCAAGCTGAACCCACGAAACTTGAGCATCGGGATGCTGGGCTCCTATTTTATAATCCAGGGCAAGTTTCTTTCATCTCTCTGGACTTCCTTAATTAAAAAATAAAAAAGGTAGAAGGCCTAGCTGATCTCTAAGATCCAATGACTCTCAAATTTCCCTGATACCAATATTATACTTCCCACTTCCCCAGATTATAAGGAAAGCACTACTTCACTCACTCTAAGGCAGTTTGGAAACAACCGGGGACTGTGGATCACTGTTTTTAAGTAGAAGGGTCTTTAGGAAAGGCTGCTATTTTCTTGTTGCCTTCAGAAGGTTGAAGGACTGCGCTGGCCTGTGCATTGCAGTGACCTGGGCCTCCAGCAGCTCCTGAGGTTCTCAATTATCTCACACAAAATGGGTATCTCTGAATCTGGAACTTGGCTTACATAAAATGACAGCTATGCTCCAGAGCCTGGAGGTGACTCTGTCTGGAAAGGAATCGGCAGAGCGGAAATTCTAACCAAACTGGAAGTACCAAAGTACTTCTGCAGAGGAGCAAAGGGAACCTTTTCTAAAAATTCTAAGCATCCAACCCAGTTTTGTTTGTAAACAGACTTAGGAGGCAAGGCAGTGGTTTCTTTTGATGACTGCCTCATGTCACACCATGACTTAGGGAGAAGGAACTTGGTAGCCCTCAGGGAAATACTGTGCTCTCCAGGGGTTGGAAATGAGGCACTAAGAACCTGATGCTAATCATGAGGATCTAAGAAAATAGAGCACAGTACGCCTTGAGCTATACGCCTCTAATAAAACAACCCTTCAAACCCACCAAATTACCCTCCCACCACAAGTATTAGAGGTGTGTGTGTGGGAGGCCATCAAAAGGTCACTGAGATAATAGTTTATTGCTAATATTATAATGTTAATACGTACCACCTGCAAATGGGATAGAGGGTTGACCTTGAAGACAAAAAAGACTTGAGTTCAAATCCTCCCCCAAACATGTGCTAGCCCTGGGACTCTGGGGAAGTCATTTAACTTTTTAATGCCTCGGGTGACTCTCCAAAAGCCCTCGGGTTATAGATTACTGATCTGTGTGTAGAAGAACTTTACACACTGGGAATTCCCAACATGGATAAACTTTTACGGTCATAAGTTCATAGGATCTAGAGCTGGAAGGAATATCAAAAGTCTTCTAGTGCAACTTCTTCATTTTACAGATGAAGAGACTTAGGCTCCAAGAGGCTAAGTGATTAGACCATGAAAATAAAGGCAGAAAGCACCAGAATCAGGATATGAATCTACCATTGTTCAATTCCATTACCAGTGCTCTTCCTACTGTACTACCTTACCGCTTTATCACAGATTTAGAGACAGGAACTCATATGTATAAGTATACATACCTTGCACACGCTGTATGCCCTTTATTAAGTCATCTTCGGGGACTACTAGTGGGCCAAAAGCTCTGATGGATTCTACCATCTTGGAGAGGCATCTAGTTTAGGCCTAAAATATTCTCTGTATTTATCCTCTAAGGAACTACCTAAAAGTGCCTAGAGGCTCATTAGACATTTGGTCCCCAGGTGATGAATTTGGCAGCTGCAGCAACTTATGAGGACTGTCCAATAAGACATGAAGGGGAAAGCAATCTGAATCCCACTGGAAGTGGGAAGGGAGTACCCACAAGGATGAAACCCTGGTCCTTAGAATACTGAAATATATCTTATGGAAGGAGAGCCAGGCAGCCTGGTGGAGAGAGCTAGACTTGGACTCAGGAAGCCTAACTTCATGACCTCAGACATGTTATTTCACTTCATTCAGTGGGTTTCCTTCTAGGTAGGATGAAGATAACACTTGCGCTTACTTCACAGAAATGATATGAGGATCGAATAAGATAACATGCAAAGAACCTCAAAAACCTTAAAACACTACACAAATGTTAACTATTGTAAAGATCTATACAGCCCTTTACAGTTGACAAAATGTGTTCCTCTCACTAACCCTGTCACAGGGAGGTAGTGCAAACATTTTCCCCATTATACAGAAAAAGGAAATTGAGGCACCAAGTCATAAAGTTCTGTGTCCAGTCAAATGTCAGAGGTAGATTTGAACCTAGAACTTGTGCCTCCCTGTCCATCTTTGTCTTCATCTACCCCTTATTACAAAGAGGGGGTAGGGGCTTTCTATAGCTATAAGAGAGTATATACAACTGTCAAAGCTCTCTTAACACTGATCCCCCTCCCCTGGCCACATACAAATATAGAGACAATGATATGGCCCCCGACTGCTTCAAGGTAAATATTTTTCAACATGAATATTTCCCTCAATTAATATTTTTTCCTAAAAGCATTTTAAATGATTTTTTAGAAAAATCACTAATTCTTGTTCTACCTTAAAATTTTACAGCCACATTTGTCTGTTCTCACCCTCAGGAAACCAGAGAACAAACTCAAAGCAGGTAACTCCATATACTCGACAGATATTTCAACTCCCTTTCTGTCATCAGAAAAGAGATCGCCCTTTCTCAATTCTTTCTTTCTTCCCAGGAAAAAGAAAGTAACTGTCCCAGGCATCCGGAAAGAAGGCAATATTCTACTCCTCTCGTCCCTGTCCTCTTCCTCTCTTCCTAACACCCACAACCACCCAAAGGAGAAACAACAACTGCACAGACACATTTTAGACGCAACGTGTTAGCATCCCCATCTGCGAAAACACTCTCCCCTAAGTTGTCTGAGGGTTGAAGGGAACAAAGTTGGGGGGTGGGGGGTGGGAATGCAGGTCTGGTTCAAGCAGGGGTTAAATCTCCGAAGGTGGGGCAGAGCTCAGACCCAGGAAAGTGGGAGGAGTGTCCTGGGACCAGTCTCACCACCGCAGAGGAATCTCGATTCGGCTTCTTCCCTTTGGGTTCCCGGCTTTTTAACCCAAAGCTCCACCCACCTCCCCTCCACTGTCGCTCCACCACCCCAACCCCCAGCTCGAAACGGAAGCCAACTGCTGACCGATTAGTGAAAAAGCAAGCAAGCAAACAGCGGATCCCAACCAGACGACTGTACAGAGAGGGGAACTCAGACATACAGAGGCTTGGGGAGATGGAAGTCAACAGCCAGCCAGCCAGCCAGCCTGCCAGCCAGCCAGGCCGGCAGGCAGGCAGGCGGGCAGAGACAGTGAGCCAGATAGGGGTGCCCCCAGGAGGGGAAAAAATGAAAAAGACTAGGGGAGGAAGAGAGAAGAAAAGGGAGGAGGGTGGGGAGAGAGAGAGAGAGAGAGAGAGAGAGAGAGAGAGAGAGAGAGATGGGATAAAGCTGCTAACATGCCAGCACTCTTTTTCTTCCTCCTATGGGGTTCCCCTACCTCTGCCCCTCAGAGCCCTGGGAGAAACAGGTTGCTGGGTGAGTTCCCCACCCTCCATGGAAGTCACAGCTTCCCTCCCTAGATGCTCCTATCTCCCTCTCTCCAGGCCCAATTCCCTCCCTACCCTCTTCCAGCAAATCTAATCTCCCCAACGCAGATAAATAGACTTTGAGCAGACATCCCTGGGGTCTCAGCAGTAGAGATGCTAGGCGGTTAGGTGGGTGGGTGGAAGCCAAGGAAAGTCCAAGATCTCCTATTAGGAGATCCTTAAAGCAAGGTCAATGCCCTTAGAGCACCTAGTGATTTCTCATGCATAAGTACTGGCTTCTGAATTGCATTGTTAAGGATCATGGCAGCAGCAGGAAATCCTAATGGCCCAGAACAGGAGAGTGAGCAAGGATTTATCCTACACCATGTAATAGACTAAGATGGATCTAGGATCTAAAGGTTGGAGGTGGGAGTAGCCGAGAAAGGAAGGAGTTTCAGGCAGTCCAAAGCTGAGAGAAAGCCAAAATAGGAATGGCACCTTTTACAGGCTTGAGGGAGAGGGGGGGAAGGAGAGGAACATTTAGGATTACTGTTATCCAGACTTAAGTGTCCTGCAAGATACTATATGGATGGAGAAGCTTATCCCTCTACTGGGGGTGGGGGGTGGGGAAGGCAAAACAAAAAATACTGCACTACTGTGAATTTTCTATCCAAGCCTAAAAAAGTGCTTGCAGAGAGATACCAAAGGTGAGACAGCTGGATCAGTAAGCACCAGTGGAATAAATTAAGTTGAAGGAAATTGTGGGTCAGTAGAAGAGAAGGTGAGGGTCATTCGAGTCCTGCCCTCATCTTCTATTCCCCCAATTAGTCAGGAAATTGTTAGGATTGCCTAATAGAGACTGGCTGTGCCAAGGGAAGACTTGGGCACATATGGCCATACCTACTTCTCAGAGCCAAGTATTAAGGATAAATCCAGTTGCTTATTTGGAGTATAGGTACTTCTGCTTGTGACCAAGTATTAGGGATAGTTTCAGAACAGGAGAAGTACATTTGAGTTCAAGAAAAGATGGGAAAGGAAAGTGATGAGATTTCGGGAAGGAGCAGGATGCTCTGGCTTCTCTGATTTCTTTATTTTTTATTTCTATCGCAGAGCCCAAACTCCCCAAATTTCCAGAATACTGCCAATTTCCAAAGTGATCCCTTTAAAACATGGAGTTTTGATCCCTTCCCTCCCCTGTCCTTTCCTTCTACCCCTCCAAGCATGATTCACATACCTCCCAACTCCAATCTTTTAGTAAAGTGATCTAAGAGCCTTGCAAGGCCCAGTTCATAGAAGGCTGTTCTATGGGCAGTATCAGTTTCAAATTCCTATTCTCAGGACCAGGTCCTGTGGAGTGACAACCTTTCTTCCTTAAATGCACTTCTAATTGTGTGACAAAAGGTAAGGTTATGAATTTCTCTTTGATTTAAATTAAGGAGGGAACACCCCCCAAAGGGTTTAATTTCAAATAGGGGTTTGAATATTTCTGTTGATCAGGGATGAAGCTTACATAATTCCTATCTATTCAGCATGTAAGAGTTTGGGTGTAGCACACGTGTGTGTGTGTGTGTGCGTGCACTCCCCACACACCCTCCCCAATACCTCCTACACCTCTACCTTTTTATATATCTATAGGGCAATGATCTCTTCGTTGAGGGGGTAAGTGGATGTTGATAGGGGTTTCCACATTGGGAGTTATTTACTTAGGAGGTGGCTGAAAATAGTTTTAGACCCATCCAAGTATCGAGTCGTAATACCTATGTCAGCATGAAGCCATTTAAGAAATCTCCTAAAAGTCTTGCCCTAAGAGAGGAGCCAATTTTCAAAGTTGGATCTCAACGCAGTTCAATTTCCAGTACTTTCTAACAGCACCCAAAGGGGAGGGAGGTGGTGGAGTAGGGAAGTAACTAGGGGCTCCGAGGGGAAGGAGATAAGCCCACCACATAATGGACCACTCACTAGTTGAATTTCGTGAATTCGCATTCAAGTGCTTCCAGATTTCTCCCTAAGTATATCTACAGAACCAACATTCCAGGCTTAGCCAAGTGCACTCTGAGTCGCTGTTTCCCAATTTATATAGGCTGCATTTTTGAAGCGTCAAGAAAATAATTGAGGCAGGATTATCGCGTTTCGACCAAGAGCACATTTTCTAAAGCTAAAGGGGGTGGGGGTGGGGGGATTAAAGCTCATTCGAGACCCCACAAAAAAAGCCCAAGAATCCAACCCGGACTTTTAACATAGACATCCCAGTGTAAACAGGCTAGGTGCCAGAGTAAGAGGAGAGGATGGGGCCGAGAGCTGATGGGTTTCATTCGGAAGGAGAATGCAATTGGGGATTCCAACCCCCACACCCGGCTTCTCTCTCCTTCTGCCTTTCCCCTTCGTCCTCCAAAGCTGTTTCATGATCACACAGAAATCGCAAGAAGGAAGGCTGGTAATCATTGATCTGGCTGCACTGCTGGGAGCCCATTTCTTGCCTCTCTCCCTGCTGCGTCTCCACCCGCAGCTCACTCGCTCTCTCCCGAGGCAGGGAGAGGGAGAGAGAGAGCTAGAGCTATGTCCCCAGGCGGCGGCCAGGCGGGCAGGAATGCGCCGCGGACTCAGGAGCTTCGCTTTGGGAGGAGACGCGGAGCTCCAGGGGAAGTGAGCCTGGACCGACTCCTTTACACGCCGTCTCCTTTTCCCCTCAGCCGCCCCCACTCCCCCCGAGGAGCCCCTAAAAGGCATTGGAACTGTGCGCAGAGCTTGCTCTCCCCAGCCCCCACCCTCCTCCTTGACTCTTCCCGCAAGCTGCCCGGCTCCTCCGGACCCGGGCTGCTGCGATCGCCTCCTGGATGCTTCCTCCCAGCACCGCCACCTAGCTATGCCACAGCCGCCGAGAGCCCAGAACCCATTCCGAACACTGCTCCAACTGTGTGTGTGCAAGGAGCCGAGGCTGCGGTGAAGGGAGTCTAACTGGCTGGCTCGTTTTCTCTGGAAAGAACCTTCCACAGCCCGAGAGGGAAGCAGCCCCTTTCCTTGCCGCTGCTGCCTGCCGCCGCCGCCGCTAGCAGCAGCAGCAGCAGCAGCGGCAGCGGCAGTGGCGGCGGTAGCAACACCGCCGCCCGAGAGCCTCTGATTGCAGGCGCCAGCGAGGAGGGTTAGCTTCTCCTTAAGTGCCTTGCTGCATAAAAAGGTGTGGGGAGGGGATGGAGAGGGGGGAGGTGGTGGTGGTGGTGGTGGTGGTGGTGGTGGTGGTGGGCAGATCCATATTCAAGATCTGCCCGAGAGCCCAGCACCCGCCGGGTCCGTCCCCGATTTAGGAGCGCAGGGGAAGGGGAGAGCTTGATGGGGAGACGGAGCAGAGTCGCGGGGATACAAAAGCCACTTTTCCATATATACCGTAGCCCAGCCGGCTTACCGTGTCTGCAGGCTCCCCGGGGCAAAAGGCAAAGGAAGGAAAAATTAAATTGTGCGTTTTTCTTCTGTATAAATAAAGCCACTCTTCTCCGAGACGTATTGGCTCCTTCTCTCCAGGATCCCAAACTGGGCAACTACAGGGAGGTCCGGGCTCTCATCCTCTCAGGCAGGCTCCACAATAACAAGAGGGGCGCGAGGAAAAAAGAAGAAAAGCCCTGGCTCTCACAGACACACACCCGAAAGGCCGGTCCAGGTTTCTCCAGGCGAAGTGTTCCTGGTAGGACTGCTGGCCCACATTAAACAGCTGCAATCCTCAGGCTTGGGCTTGGGGTATATTTTTTTTAATAGCTTCCCTTCTCTTCTTCCCCTCCCTCCCCCAGTCTCTCTCTTACACACATACACAGAGAGGGCGAGCTAGCAACACACACACACACTCACACACACACTCACACACGCAGGTTACATGAATGGAAGGCGGGAGCCAATCCTACAATGCTTTGGAAAGAGAAAGGCACATGCATTCTAAACGGGTCTGCACCACTGAGGCGGCGGAGGGGGAGTTAGTCGGAGCCCAGGTGATGGTTTTAATCTCCCATGTCTGAGCGGAACACTACCAGCAGCTCGCTCTTGCTCTCTCTCTCTCTCTCTCTCTCTCTCTCTCTCTCTCTCTCTCTCTCCCCCTCCCTCCCTCCTTCCCTGCCTCCACACACATACACACAGGAAGCCGCGATTATTCCTCACTTTATAACATTTTGGGGGGCAGTCTTACACCCAGTCCCTGCTGCCACTGCTGTTGCTGCATCCTTGCCAGATGTAATTAACAGCTGGGAACTTTGATTCCATCCTCAAGGCGGGCTCTGTGTGAGATGCCCAAAGACATGTGGCCTTCCTGGGATCAGCATCATCTCTTAGCAAACCATGGTAACAGTCCCTGAGTCATGATAACAACCAGCAACAATTTTTAAAAATTTTAAATTAAATTTAAATTAATAACAAATGTGGGCATTCAGCGCCCCTTCTCCCCCTCCCCTCATGTTTTGATCTAGAATACTTGTCCAGCAGGGGACATCGTGCTGTGGGAGGAGCAATGGAGTCAGAAGACCTGAAATGTAGACAGGGCGCTGCCACTAACTAGTCCCTTGAATTTTGTTGAGTCACTCCTTTTCTCTGAACCTCAATTTCATGAAGTGGTGGATAGAATACTGCCTTTAACTCCCAGAAGACTTGTGTTCAAATCCCTCCTCTGATATATCAGCTGGATGACCATGGGCAAGTGTCATGATATTTCAGTGCCTCGGAAATCTTTCAGTGCCTCAGAAAACTTTAAGATGTTACTCCTCAGTTATTGATCTGCAAAGGCGAAAGGAATTTTCACAAAAGGAGTTCCCTTAAAGAGGAAATTGTATCTAGATTCTGTAGTATCTACTTCACCGGAGAATAAAGGAGACTTCAAATGAAATATAGATCAATTGTTACACACTCTAGTTTTTCAGTTATCAGTTACTATTAAACTTAGGAGGTTGAACAAGTTGATCTCTTCTAGTTCTAGGGTGCTCAATTCTGTTTCCTTTTAATCCACTCCAAAATCCTCTCTAAAGAGATCTCTTCACAAATATTCTAGCAAGGTAGACCAGAATTTGAGGTCCCTTCCAATTCTAAATTTAAGATTCTTTGATCCTAATGTCAGAACTAGACAGGACCTTTCAGATCATTGAGCAAACCCGTTATTTTGAGACAAAATGAAGTTACTGACCTTATAGTGAGGAAGACTATGTCTTGTTTCTGACAAATACTAACTCTATGATTATGGATAAGTGATAATAGCCACTAATAGTTAAATAGCATTTACTATATACTGGGTACTATCCGAAGCACTTTACAAAGTGCTCATAACAAGGGTGTGTGTGTGTGTGTGTGTGTGTGTGTGTGTGTGTAGGTATTAATTTCATTTTACAGATTTGAAAACTGAGGCAACAGAGGTTAAGTACTTGCCCAAGATTACATAGCTAGTTAATGAACTCAAGCCTTCCTGACACCAGGAAGGTGTCTCTCTCTCTCATTGCCCCCAAACAATTTTCTGAACAGATAATTTACAAACCAGTTATAGGCTTGCATTGATAAGGAGGAGTTTTAACAGGGGAGAAGGGCAAGACTGATGATGAAGATAAGATGAGGTTGAGAACGATGACTGAAAGCATAATAAATACAGTGTTCTAACTGAGATACTTACTAGCTATGTGACCTTGGATGAATTAAATAACCTCTCCAAGCCTGCCTAACTACCTAACTTACCAGGATGTTGGGAGGTAAGTATATTTAAACCCTAAAACAGTATTCTATTTGCAATTATTATTATAATAGTTATTATATTATTAATATTAATAAAATAATATTACAGATGAGGAAACTGAGGCTCAGAAAACATATATGATTTGCCCCTAGACACATTGTGAGTAAGTGCAGAAGACAGGATTTGTACCCGGGACTTTGCTTACTCCAGGTCCAATGGTCCTTCCACTCTACCACAAATGAACTTTGAACAGAACAAATGAAAACCAGCACAGCCCGTTATTATTCATAAACTTCCTGGTTTCTTATATTGGAAATATTTTAAATTGTGAGTCTACTTCCCATCAGAATGCTGCACTTATACATCTACCTATGGATACCTGACATAAAGCACTTGGGACCCTTGAAATGTCCCCAAATTGCAGTTTATGACACAGGGACACTGTTTGTAAGGGGACCCCCCACTGATGAAATTACTAAGTGACTCCGAAGAAATGACTTCCCTGTGGCATCCCTCTGAGAACTCTAGATCAGAATGCCAGCAGTGATTCCTCCCCTTCCTAGTCTCTTTTAGCAAGGCATCTGAATATCAGCATTTGGTGACTTAACTTTGAAAGCACAATGAAAGTATAATCCCAATTACAGAGAACACAATTCTTATCTCTGCACTAAGGGCAAGTTTATTATGCAGGAAGATTTATTCTTAATACCCCTTAAACTGTATGCATACAGATATACATATATATGTTATATATGTATATACATATGTATACATCTATATATTTTTAAGTCCCATTTCCATGTGTATTATTGATTCTAGAATATAATACAAAACAAGGGAACAGATTAAGGGCAAGGCAATTTAGGTCTTCAACGAGCAGGTTTTAATTAGGAAATATGTTTATTTGAAGAAATATTCCTTATCGGAATTGAACAAGTGTAAGAACTTTTTAAAAATGGAAACTTCCAAAAGAACCTTTGAAAGCACTACATCATTGTTTCATATAACATCAGTTTCATGTACTCTTGACAGAGAATTTTTTCCAAACGACATATACTGAATACAATCTATAAAATTTTCACAATAGGAGAGGAGGCAAGATTTTCTCACATTGTTTCTGTGGATAGGAAACGTAGCTGGAAAAGTCCTTGGCCCAAACCCTTCTTTGCACAAAGAAGAAACAAGAGCTCACATAAGTGACGTGATTTATCAGTGGATTTATAGCTAGAAGGAAACAGTGATTCGACTTCCTTATTTCATAGATGAGACAACTGAGATTCAGAGAGTTTGAAGAGAAGCATGGAGTTTTGAACTCAGGCCTCTCTTCCATCTTGCTAAAATGTTTGCCACAAATTAATGTGGTTTAATAGCCTAATAATAACCACACTAGACAATTTCTGTTGTCGTTCAGTTGTGATGGACTCTTTCTGATCCCATTTGAGGTTTTTCTTGGCAAAGATACTGTAGTGGATTGCCATTTCCTTCTCCAGTACATTTTACATATGAGAAAACTGAGGCAAACAGGGTTAAATGACTTGCCCAGGGTCGCACGGCTAGTACTTGAGGTTAGTTTTGAACTCAGGAAGACGAATCTTCTTGTTTCCAGGCTCAGCACTCTATTTACTGTGTCACTTGCCTGCCCTGTAGACAACTACTTAGTACTTGTGAATGTTTTTAAAAAAATGCTTTCAGATAGCTCTATAGGAAAAATGAATAATATGGAAATAGGTATTGAGTGATAACATTTGTACAACCCAATGGAATTGCTTGTCGGCTCTGGGAGGGAGGCGGGAAAAAGGGAGGGAAAGAAAATGAATCATGTAAACATGGAAAAATATTTAAAAATGAATGCAAAAAATTAAAAAATAAAAATGCTTTCATATCTAGTAATTCATTTGAAATTCACATTCTCCCTTGGAGGCAAATAGTCCAGATATTCTATGATCTCTATTGTATAGTGAAGAATTGAGGCACAGAGAAGATAAACGACTTTCTTAAAAAGTTACAGCAGGGATTAAAGGGCTAGTCTCCTGCCCTGACCAAGCCCCAATTCTTCTACACTGCTCTGCTTGACAAGGAATGAGAGGGTAATCTCTGTTGAGTCTCCAGCAGATTCTCTAATTATCTCATAAGTTCCCTGTGTTCCTCTTATAAAAATCATCAGATTTCAGTTTGTACCATATGTATCTGGCTAGTATATGTCTCCCCTGCCCCCAGATTACACATCAATATATTTTTTAATAATTGTTTTTGGAGGGGGCAGCTGGGTAGCTCAGTGGATTGAGAGCCAGGTCTAGAGAAGGGAAGTCCTAGGTTCAAATCTGGCCTCAGACACTTCCTAGCTGTGTGTCCCTGGGCAAGTCACTTAACCCCCATTGCCTAGTTCTTACTGCTCCTCTGCCTTAGAACCAATACATAGTATTGCTTCTAAGATGAAAGGTAAGGGTCTAAAATAATAGTAATTGTTTTCTGACATTTTGCAATCCATATTCTCTCCCTCCCACTCACCTTTCCCCCTTCCCAAGAAGGCAGCTAATATGATACAGGTTATATCTGTAATCATACAATACATATTTCCATGTTCCTCACGTTGTGAATATTTCATATCTCTTGTAAGCTCCCTGAGAGCAGGAACAGAGTCACAGTCACGTTTGTTATTTCTCTGCCTCACCTCCCTTCCCAAGTATCCATTCTAAGTTACAAAATGCTTTCTGTCTCTTCTACATCTATAATTTCACAAGTTTAGGGAATTTCTGGCATGGAAATTCCCTTCACTGATGAAGATTGCATGTTTCCTGACACTTAAAGACAGATTATTTCCTAGTATGTTGAGATAATAAATGACTTGCCTATGGTCACCCAAATAGTATATGTCTCTGGTGCACCAAAACCCAGATCTTCATTCCAAAGATACTCCTCTGTATCATATTTTTGTCCATGATAGCAGTGGAGGTGGTAGTAAGAATAACAAGCAGGGGTAGTAACATTAGTTAAAGGCACCATGATGCACAGTAAAAAAAAAAATAGTACTATAATGGGGAATTAGGGGAGAAATGATTTTGAATCCTGTCTCTAACATTTACTAGCTAGTTGATTGTGGGGGGATTCTTTAAAGTTCTAATTTTTATTTTCCTCATTTATAAAATGGGGACAATATCTTTTTTTTATTATTATTACCTACTTCACAGTTATTGTGGGGTTTGACTAAGATAAAATGTGTAAAATGCTTTGTAAACCTTAAAGGTCTGGGATGCCCTATGGGACAGTGGAGTGTTACTCAATGAGAGTAGTGAGGAAAAGGTAAGCCCAGGATATGGACATTCACAGCAGTAGGATCTTGTACGTGTGGGAGGGCTGGGAAGGTTGAAGTTGGCTGAAGATCACAAGGCAAAATTGTTCGGAGGAGAATCCAAACTCTCTTGGCATAGAAACACCATCTCCTTGGATGTCCAAGTTCTAGATGAGAGACTTATGTGTCCTGTGCTAGTTCTGTTCAGTCTTTTTTTAGTCTTGTCCAATTCTCCATAACCCCATTTGTTTTTTTGTTTTTTGTTTTTTTTTTTTTTTGGCAAAAGACACTGAAGTGATTTTTCATTTCCTTCTCCAGCTCATTTTACAGATCAGGAAACCAAGACAAATAGGATGAAATGACTTGACCAGGGTCATAGAGCTAGTCTCTGAGGCTAAACCTAAAATTAGAAAAATGACTCTTTCTAACTTCAAACTCTGTACTCTAACCACTGCACAACCTCTCTGCCCCATTCCATGCTATAATTTCATGAAAAAAAGAGAATGCTGGCATTATCACCTCCACTTTGCTTATGAGAACACTGATGATTAGAAAGGTTACATGAGAAGGGCCAAATGGATGGAGAGCTGGAATCAAAAAGACCTGGGTTCATGTTCTGCTGTCTCTGAGACATACTTCGGAATGTTTCAAAATGCTCTTACATCTCTTAATTTATCAGGCACTTATCCTCACCCCTGGAGTTAAACAAATGCAGGTCTCATTATTGCATCTCTGTGTTACTGTGGGAAACAGGCACAAAGAAGGTAAGCAACTTCTCTATATAGTGATAAACCTGATCCTAATGGAGTGCCCTTTGTGCCCTAGAACAGAAGGGTATGACCTACATTTCTTTTCTTGCAAATCCTCTATTTATCTCACAGCCCTCTATTCTCTTCATGTAGAATCATTAGATTCTAATGTCCATACCATGTATCTAGGTCCATGTCTCCTCTTCCTCACAGCTCTAATCCCTCTACCCTCTGTACTTTAGAGTTGATTGTGATTGAGGAACAATTGAATCCCATCATGCCTGTGTCACCCCAGGCAGTTCACTTAACTTCTCAGTTCCCCAGGTCATTCTTTAAGATTATAAACTTCAGAGCAAGTAATAATTTGCCCAGGTAGAAAAAGGTCCTCAATGGGAATTGCTTACACAAATGGAATCATACATTAGGTCAGGAAGAGGAAAAAGGAGAGGAAAAATAGTTAAAGTGAGAATTAAAGGAAGGAAGGAAGGAAGAAAGAAAGAAAGAAAGAAAGAAAGAAAGAAAGAAAGAAAGAAAGAAAGAAAGAAAGAAAGAAAGGGAGAGAGGGAGAGAAGGAGGGATGGAGAGA
>NC_058132.1:103258552-103294750 GCF_016433145.1 Gracilinanus agilis
TCTCTCTCTCTCTCTCTCTCTCTCTCTCTCTCTCTCTCTCTCTCTCTCTCTCTGGAAACAGATGAAATCATTTGGTGCTAAGAGACTTAGTATCTCTGATAAGCTTTCAATTTGTAAAACACATAATATCTGTTCAGAAGCTCAATAAAGGGGAAGTTAGTTGGATGACTCAGTGAATTGAGAGCCAGGCCTAGAGATGGGAAGTCCTAGGTTCAAATCTGACCTCAGACACTTCCTAGCTCTGTGACCCTGGGTAAGTCACTTAACTCCCATTGCCCACCCTTACCACTCTTCTGCCTTGTATTTATTCTAAGATGGAAGGTAAGGGGGAAAAAAAGAAGTACAATTAACAAGGTATGACTGTATGTCCATAGCTGTTTGTCCATTGGCAAGTCACTTCACTCTGCCTCAATTTCCTCCTCTGTAAAATGAGCTAAAGAAAAAAATGACAAACCACTCCAGTATTTTTGTCAAGAAAACCTGGTCAATAAAGAGTTTGACACAACTGAAAAACAACAGAATAACCTATTTTGTTTCAACTTTTTCAAACTGCTTTATATTTTCTCATTTTAAGCTCACAACATCCTGATGGGATTTTGCATATGAAGAAAAAGAACAGGTTCAGAGAGTTGAAGTCCTACATGGGGTTGTCCTATATTCTCATCCCTAATAAATGTCATAGCAGGAACATAAACTTGGGTCTTCAGACTACCAATTTAAACCAGTGTAATTGGATAAATACTTATTAAGTGCCTTTTGTATGCAGATTTCTTTCTTGGCCCTAATGAAGAAACAAACTTTAAGCAAGACATCTCATGTGGACCAATCTTACATTACAAAAGGGACTCTGTAAACTGATAAGCTGTGACATAATTGAACATAATAGACTTCTCTTCTAGCAGCAACACAATGACCCAGGACAATTCTGAGGGACATATGAGAAAGAACACTTTCCACATTCAGAGGAAGAACTGTGGGAGCAGAATCGCTTAAGAAAAACCCATGATCAATCATGTGGTTTGATGGGTATATGATTGGGGATTTTTATTTTAAATAATCACTCTATTGCAAATATTGATAATATGGAAATAGGTTCTGAACAGTGATACATGTATAACCCAGAGGAATTACCCATCGGCTCAGGGAGGGGGGCAGGAAGAGGGAAGGGAGAAAACATGAATTATGTAACCATGGAAAATATTCTAAAGAAATAAATTAATTTTTAAAAAGGGAATCTGTAATACCCAGACAACTATAAAATTAGAACTAAATACTTTCAAAGCAAACCAGAAAGGTGCAAAGTGCTGTGTGAAGTCAGCTTGGAGAAAGATCATTCCCTATACGATGAATCAGGGAAGACTTTAAGGACAAGATGGCATTTGAGGTAAACTTTAAAGTGTCTTAATGCTCTTTTCGCTGCCCCTATCTCAGTGTTAACACCTTGGAGTCAGGAGAGATCTAGCCTCAGAATCCTGTCTCAAACACTAACCTCTTCTAGTCTCAGTCTCTTCAGCTGAAAATGGCCATAATATCAATATTGGCTATGAAGTGCTTTGTAAATCTTAGCTGTTTACATTTCAGTTATTATCGTGATCGTCTAATAAAACTTACAGGTCAGTGGGCCAAAAATCAGGAAAACTCATCTTCCTAAGTTCAAATCTGGCCTCAGATATTTATTTAGCTGTGTGACTCAGTGCAAGGCACTTAATCCTGTTTGCCTCAGTTTCCTCCTCTGTAAAATGAGTTGGAGAAGGAGGTGGCAAATCACTCCAATATTTCTGCCAAGAAAACCCCAAATGAGGTCACTGAGAAGTGGGCATGACAAGAAAAACAACCACCATAACAAAATCATTTTGGCCACAACTGAAAAATGACTGAACAACCAATGACACGTTAAATTCAATAACACAAAATACAGGTGTCAATGGCCAAGATTGTACCATCAGAAAGACAAAGCAAGACCTATTTACATTCTTGTGAGTAAGGTCTGAGTCTCGGGTTACACAGTGTGTTGGGATATAACATTCAAGGTCCGTCCCTCATACAAATCATCTCAGTGAGGCTACACAGGGAGATAGTTTGTTGGGTGATATCCCAAGAGAGAGAGCCAACTCACATTTATTTATTTTTCATGTCTATCACCTGTTTGCTGTAGACAATTTCTTCCTTTCCCCAGACCCCCCTTCTCAGGTGTATCCTCAGAGAAATTTCACTCCCAGCTAACATCCCAGAGAGGCAGCCTCAGTGCCCTCTTATGCTCCCAGAAACACGGCTGTGAGCGACCGTCCTAGACAGTCAGAGAGCCTGTGTTTGATTAAGATCATGCATATGCCTCTTCCAAATGTGAAAAAGGAAAAACAATTCTTGCATTGCCTCCTTTCCCTTTATTCTTTCCAGTTTAGGACAAGTAGGTGACCTAGTGTGCAGAGTGATGGACTGGCATTCAGGAAGCCTGGAGTTTGCATGTTCCCTTGGATACTAAGTAAGTTGTATGATCTTAGGCAAAGTCTTCCAAGTTTAATTTCTCCATCTGCAAAATGGGGATAATAACAGCATCCAGCTTAAAGGGCTGCTGCGTGGATCAGTTGAGATTAAATGTGTAAAATACTTTGCAAACGTTAAAGCTTCGTCTAAATGTTAGCTATTATTCCGGCGTCGGGGGAAAAAGGGTTCTGCCAACAATAATAACATAGAACTCTGACATATTATTTACAAATGACGTGTGTAAAGAGGGTAAGGTAAAATGATAAGAGAAAATAATACCTGCTTACTTGGAAGTTTTGTTCCTGGATACGAGTCAAATTGGGCTCGTTTCTCCCTTGAGTCACGCTCTGTTTCAGATCCCCAATCCCTACCAGTGATGTAAGAGGTTAGAGGAAGTGTCCTGGAGTTTAGCTACCCAGCAGGGTCATTTCCAGGCCAGCCAGAGAAAGTGAGCTTTGGCTCAGAGAAGTGGGGCTGAGGGAGCTGGGCATTCAGGCCCCGTTGGGAAGAGATTCGGGGAACGGGAGGCCATCTAAAGCTGAGGCAGGACTCTCAGGAACAGAGGCCCGGCTGGGGTGGCCATGGAGACAAAGGGAGCTGGGGCCTGGATGACAGAGTTGAGGAGGGGTGTATTGGGGTGTCTGGTTCTAACAGTTTCAATCCTATCACTAACTCATGGGGTCATTGACCAGTTCTCCATCAGTTTTGGGCACAGGGGTGTTGATAAATGTTTAACAGCCAGTTCTCCAAGGGAAAAACATACCGAGAAGGTAATTTTAAAATTCAGCTGCACATTTTTGCCATCACTCTCTTAAATCTAGATGAACAACTTAATCAATAAATTGAGTCTTGATTTGTAGTGTTTTCTGATTTTCAGGGTGTATGCACTCACACTGAAAATTTAACAATCACCTTTCACAAAACCTATATGAGCGAGCTCTAGCACTCCTTTGACTTAGGCCTCCATTTTTACTTCCAAGAGGCTGGGGTTAGATCATCTCCAAACTCTATGATCCTACAGTCCAACATTCTTTGTTCTGTGCTTCCTTCTAGCACTGACATTCTATGTTCAATGCTCTCATATCACATGTCCTAAGCTTCCTCTCAGCGCTAACCATTCCACGTTCTAAAGGCCAATATTCTAGGACTGATTTATTTTTAGATTTTCTTTTTTTAGTATTTTCTTTTTTTCTTCCTAATTATTATTCCAAATATTTAAAAATCTAAAAAACAAGTATTTCCATATATAAATAAAGAAAAAGAAGATATTATACAAGTGAAATCACAAATCTATTATATGTTTAACTTACTTTTCTTCACACCTACATAATAGATCCCACCCACTAGTGTCCCAACCTCTCCCCATGCTCTCCATAACACACAGGATATCATCATAGAGGACAACATGGTCATACAATTTTTTTCATATTTTATATTTTCGTTTGTTTTCTGGAGATAACATTCTCAGTTCATTCATTTAGCATTAGTTCTGTGACTGTGTCTAATGTTCTTGTTCTACTCATTTCACTATTCATTATCTGGTATAGTTCTTTCCACTTTTTTTAAATCAATTTTTCCATTGTTTCTTATGGTGAAGTCTATGACTAATTTAGCACCAGTCTCATTGCATTTTTCTTGAACTGTTATCTTTACCAGACATTGTTTCATAACAAAGGAACTTTATTTTTTGGCCATGGGAAGAAGGCTGAATATAGTTGGAGGACCTGGGTTCAAGTGCCAACTCAAACTGCTGCTTAGAAGTTGGATAAGTTCTGAAGAGAAAGAATTAATGCCCATGGTGTTGGAGAAACGTTGGCCCAGGCATCACCTCTCCATAAGGTTCCTGCTTAGAAACCAAATTGTTCTTAAATTTTTTGTTCTTTATTGTTCTTAAATTTGTTCTTAAAATTGATCTTAAATTTGTTCTTAATTTGTTCTTAAAATTAATTGTTCTTAAAGGCTCTGCTCAATGGGTTCATGAGGGCTAAATCAGCCAAAGGCAAGCTTTGGAAAGTTCTTTTGGGTCCCAAAGGATTAAAATATGGGGTTTGGTAATGACTTATATGTCTCTCATTTAAGGATCAGTATAATTAGGTTCAGAGTGCCTCATCACCAGGTTGACTCCGAGGTTTTCCAAGATTTTCCATTCACACAGTTTCTGAAAGCCATCCACTAAGTCAGTAAGGGGCTACGATCTGCACTAATAAGGGAATATCCACCTCCAGCTCAGAATTCCTTGTTTTTTATTCAGCCTTTTATTATTTTTTTTGGTAAACTCCTTGAGGACAGGCCCCATTTTTTTTTTCTTTGCCTCCTTAATGCCTTGGGCAGCTAGGTGTTGCAATGGATACAGTCCCCAGCTTGAAGCCAGGAAGATTCTTCTTCATAAGTTCAAACCTGGCCCCAGACACTTACTAGTTGCGTGACCCCAAGCAAGTCATTTCAACCTGTTTGCCTCTATTTCCTCATCTGTCAAATGAGGTGGAGAAGGAAATGGAAAACCACTCCAGTATCTTTGCCAAAGAAACCTCAAATGGGGTCATAGGGAGTTGAATATGGACTAAAACGACTCAACAACAACCTCACATTCTAACCCAGGGCTTGGTGCTTGGGAGTTGCTTAATAAATGCTTTTTTGGTTGATTAATTGACAGTCACATATCAGAGATGGCATGAGCGGTATCCTGGCAGAAGGGGAGGACTTTTCAGTGACACCCTCACTCTTTTGTTTGCTGTTGGGGATTTTGATGTACTGCAGTTTGTATATGCTTATTGAGGGGATTTAAGGATTGTGTTATCTGGTTTTAATTAAACTAGCCTACACAAAATGGCCCACTGGCTTAAGAAGATTCCCACAAAGAAATTTTTCAGATTGAAAATAATACTAATAGCATGAGCATAAGTGAATAGCAAGAAAATAGCAGAAATGACACTTCTGCCCCTAGTATAAGCTCTTCATTAGCCACAGTCCAGCGTAAGAACAATCGCCATCTAATCAGATCTGCCAAGAAATTGAAGTTATTATGAAGATTATTTGAAATATGGATTTATATTCACATTGTTAATGATCAATTTCACCCTTTTATATATTGGGTCACACGATTTTAGATAAAGTATGAAGACTTAAAAAAAAATTAAGCTTTTGTTACCAAAAATGATGTAAGTTAAAAAATTCTCATATATCACTCTTTAAAAGTTTGGAAACATAATTTTCTAATATTTAAAGATCTTCAAAATAAAGAGTTTTACTGGGTTTTAATCTCATTTATTAAAAAGGTAAAAAAAAGCAACCTTTTCCAATTAGATTTCAAGAACGACCGATTACTATCAGGTAAGATGGATGTTTAGTAGCTAAATTTAAACAAAAATCTCCACGGAGTGGGATTGAAAAATAAATACCATGATTTAGAAAGTACAGCCAATAAAGCTTGTCTTTCATTTTGATCA
Source organism: Gracilinanus agilis (assembly GCF_016433145.1). NCBI lineage: Eukaryota > Metazoa > Chordata > Mammalia > Didelphimorphia > Didelphidae > Gracilinanus > Gracilinanus agilis. Next base: position 103,264,483 of record NC_058132.1, read on the forward strand.
GCCTCCTTTTGTGAGATACCCCTTTCAACCAAGTCATTAAAACCAAGTATCAAAATTAACTGAATTTAGGACCAGAACTTCAAATCCTTGTATTCTAAAGTGTTAAACTGAGGTTTAAAAAGTTATATATCCAATTATAAATTGCATTCATTAAATAATTAATGATAATACTTAATCATAAAGGAATGATTAATAAATTTTAATGAGGTCAGAAAGGGTATTTATGCTGTTTTAAAAATTACTTGAAAATACAGTTTGATATTTTTCTCTTCTTTTAAAAATTTCCATTCTTGTATATTGCCTAATGTGTAGAGTTAATTAGTACAACAGGACATGTATATGATAAAGCCCTGGACCTGGAGTCACTAAGATCTGAGTTAGACTCCTCCAACACTTTGTAGCTGTGTGACACTAGCAAAGTTTATTTAACCTGCCTGCCTCAGTTTCCTCCTCTGTCAAATGGTGATAATAGTAGCATTTCTCTCCTAGAGTTGTGCTGAGAATAAAATGATATAATATGTATAAAGTACTTCACACATATATGTAAAAACTAGCTATAGTCATATTTTGGGGTGTGTGTGTATGGATAAAAATGTGTTTATCAATAAAGATCAAAACTGGACTATATCATACTTTATCTTTGGGATGAGTTATGTAGCACAATTCAAAACTATAAGATCTTTCATTTCCCAACAACTCAATACCCACATGGTTTTTTTCAGTTTTTCCCCCCCTTTGAATCCTGAATAACAAGGAATGAACATACTAGGTAGTCCAAAACACATAACTTGGATTCATTTTAAAGAATTCTTCTATTGGCAAATTTGAGGACCAAGGAGTTTATCAAAATTATATTTGAATTTCTGTACTCTCCTTATAATTCTTACATTTCCTCTTTGTTTATTTGTTCTCATTTTGCCTATCATATAGGATGGGCCTAAGTTTTGGCCCCTTATAGTCTTTGAGAAGAGTTCATTTTGATTTTGTATTTATTTTGAAGTGTCCCCCAGAGATGATCCAGACATTAGGGTGCCTTGCTGAAATATACATAAGATTTTCCTTTTTTTTTTTTTTTGCCCTCCCCACTACTACATCCCTTCTCCCCAATTCTTAAGGAATTGGAAACTACAACCAAGAAAAAAAGCAATGAGTTGCTCACAGTCATACATCGAATTAGATGAATGTCTGAGACTAGAACTGAGGGTCCCTTTCTCAGTGTAGAGTTGTTTATACATTTACTAATAAATATTACCTTTCGCTCTTCCTTGCCTTACCTTCATCAGAGGATTGCTTTATGGAAAGGTCTTTGTAAGCGTTAGAGAGTAATGCCAATGGGAGTAATTAGTGTCAGAGTCAAAAAGAACATAAGACATTAGGACCCACAGAGTGTTAAGGTTCGAGGGGACTTTAAACTATAGCATGTTGAGAGGATGGTCTTTTAGAACATAGAATGTGGCAGCCAGAAGGGACCTTAAATGTAGACTCCTTTGAAAAAGGATTGTTTATCTGAGGAAATCTGCTTTGCTTATCTTGAGGAACAAGGATCTTGAAGGCTAGGGGAAGAGTCTTTGTTTTTTTGTTTGTTTGTTTGTTTTCCCTTCTGCTTCATACTAAAGACATATGGGTAAAAGCAGCTCCTAGATACACCAATGACATGCATGATGTAAACAAAGTCAAGGGGACTGAGCTTCTAGGCCCAGTTTTTCTGCTAATTTGATGTGTGACCTTCAGTAGGTCAGTTCCCGTCTCTGGGGTCTGTTTTCATTTCTCTTAAAGGAGGATGCTGAGCATTAAGACACTTTCTAGCTCTAACATTCTAAATGGCTGATCGTGAAAATTTAGATAGCAGCCTCCGGAATCATTTCTATTCTATTATGCTGAGGTTCCTTGATGTACTAAAATTCGATGTTACAATATTCTGGTTTTGTATTTGTATGTATAATATTCTGTTTTTATTCAGGCCCAGCCCAAGATCTCTTCCAACTGTAGAATTTTATCCTCTCAGATCACTTGAAACTCTAACATTATTTTATATTCTAAAATCCTTTGTAGTTCTAAAATCCAAGTTCTAAAATCCAATTTCAGCAATAATATTAATTCTGTACTTAGTGCTTAAAGGTTTACATAACACTGTTCTTACAACAACCCTGTAGGATAGGTAATTTAAGCATTATTATTTTCCTTTAACAAATGAGGAAACCGAGTCTCATAGAGTTTAAGTTACTCAGCCAGGACTCAGGACTCCTGATGCCTGGGGCCAATGCTTTTTTATTTTTTATTTATTTTTTTTTAGCCAGGCACAGTGTGATGCTTCAAAAGAGTGATCTTGCATTTTAATTTCATCACATGAAAAACTACCATATTATATATATATATGTGTGTGTGTGTGTGTGTGTGTGTGTGTGTGTGTGTTGAACTTAAGTTTAGTTAAATTTAAACTTTCTTTCCAATTTGTTGAATAAAATGCTATATTATGATAAAGAATTTAATTAGTTTAACTTTGAATTTTTAAAATTGTATACTCTGGTGAAATATTCCATTTACATCTAACATCATAATACCTTCCTATACCTTCAGGTCAGTTCATCAACAAACAATTATTAAGTGCTTAATATCTGTTTATTTAGCCAGACACTGTGCTAGTCCCCACTCTTGAGGAGGTCTTTGAAAATATGTAGTAGAAGAGATAGCGTGTGAATAACTAGGTACATACATGATATATACAACAGTTCTAGCAATACTGACATGCTATGATCCTGGGGAGGCTGAAAGTATATTAGCTCTGATATCCTCACTAAATATTGTATAATTGTATAGTAATGTACATTACATTACTTATAAAGCCAAGAAATTGATTTCAATTTAGAAGTGCCAACGGGGTTTGGTGTCAGTCAATTGTCAGAGGGAAAATATACGCATATATTTATATTATATAACACATTATATATATATATATATCTACATATATAAACATACATGTAAATTATATTATAATCAATACATATTATAATGTCAATATATTGTAAATGTATAAATATATAGCTATAATTATGTTATAGAAGTATAAAATATTTGTTATAAATGTATAAAGATTATATAATGGCATATTGTATGTAAATATAGACACATGCTAAAGTATTAATATATTAAAATATATCATGTTGTATATATAAAAGTATGTTAATATATTTATATTATAGTAGAAATAGATTGTGTATCATTATATTATGACTAAATACATAATCATATATTATAAAAGTGTAAATATATATTATATTGCATTTATTTTATCATATAAATACATAAACACATTCATGTATTATAAATGTGTAAAATATATACATATGGTAATAACATTTTATATGTAAAGAAATTTATATGACCAAATTTATACTATATGTATAGATCTATTTACACGAAATATGTCTAAATATTATAATATATGTACATAAATACATATAACTATAGATACACCCAGACACAGTGCAAAAGGTACATATATGCACATATATTTTTACTATATATGTTGTGTGTGTGTGTGTGTTTACCTAGATATATAATAAGGAGTTCTTTAGCTAAAATAAAAAAGGAAACCAATTTTACTTCTTTCTCCTCTGTGGAATACTTTCATGTCTCTGGAACTGACCCTCCAGCTTTCTTGTCTTTATGTTTTCAGGCTGGGGGCAGGGGTTGGGGGGTGATTTGAAGAATGGAGGGAAAGAAGGAGGGAATATGCAGCTAAGTAGCAGCTGGAATCTGTGAATTTGGGGCACAAAAATACAGGTAAAAAGAACTTGCCTAGACCCTGAAGGGTACCATGTAAAGAGACCCTGTAGTGATGCCGTTAATAATTAATGCTAAAAAACCCCAGTCAGCCACTTGGCACTGCCCTGGCATTCTTCATTTCACACCCTGCAGATCCTGCGCACTGTATTTCCCTAAGTGGATGAGTTTAGCAGCAAACATCAGTGTGACCTTTAAGGCAGGCCCTGAATGCTCTCCTCATGGTGGTGGCCGCCTCCTCTCTAAAAACCCTTTCTAGTTGCCTGGAGAATAGTCTTTTACTCAAATGACTGAAGAAGAATATACTTAAGCACTCCATTGATTTTCCATAGAATTTTATAAGTGTGGACATTCTCTTTCATTTCCTGACACACAATCATATTCCCCAAAGTGTCCAATAAAAATCAGTAATTTGCACATTGCCATTGAAGCTGGTGACTGCTTACTGAAGTTAGAGCTGATCGCTTCTACCTTTCCTATTCATCTCCCCACCCCTGGCTCAGAAAAGGCAAATAAAAAGAAAGGAACCTTTCACACCTTCCAAGACCTTTTCTAAGAATCGTAAGTGGTTTCTCCCCCACTCTCAAAGGTTAAATGGAACTAGAAGATGTCAAGGCTGGAGGCTCAGAATCTCATTCCCACCTGAACTCGGTCTGAACCAAGTCTGTTGAAAGGAAACTGCTGAAATGTAAACTTCACAGGTTTAGCCCAGGGGGTGTTTTTTAAGCCCCCATTGGGTCCACTGAGTATTGGTGAAATGGGGTTGGGGGGAAGACATTCCTACCCTCTTCCCTTGTGGTGGGAATTTTGGAGTTATCAGTAAGAAAGGCTGGGAGGAATCTTGAAGATGGATTGTGTTACAGAGAAGTGAGCAAATTTCCCCTAGGTTGCATCATAAGATAAGGACACCAGAAAAAAAAATACAAAGCGTGAACTCATCATTCCTAAGGGCTCGCCTCACACGCATCCTCCCCCTCTCCCTTCCTTGGTGGTACCCGATTTCTGGATTCCCGTCCCTCCAGGAACTCAAAGGAGGGCCTGTCTTAGTGGTCCAAAGCTTTCTTTCCTGCCAATCACAATCCAGCTCCACATGAGTGAGCAAAGCCAGCAGGAGATATTTCAACTTACCTGAAAGTCGGCTCCCTTCCGGCTTCCCCCTGGAGACTAGGCAGAGGATTGGGCTTCGAAACTTGCAACACCGGTCTGGCAGACTCCAGGTCAGATCCCAAGTCCAGAGTGGAGACAGGAGCCCTTCAGAGCCCCTGAGGATCTAATAGGGAACATACAAAAGAAAGCAGCGACTCATGACCCAAGAAAAAGACTCAGATGGGGCTCTCCTGTCCCTAACCTGATCCGAGCCAGGGCCCTGGTATGTACCGGGCAGGAAGTCTGGCTACTCTCAGTGCGAGGCATTGGATTTTTTTCCCCTTCCTCTCTCCTTTCCCTTAGACCTGGCACAGGGGAGCAGGCTGGTGGCTCAACCTGTTGTAATCGAACATGTGGGTTGCTGGTTGTTGCAATAATATTGCAGCAGCCTCATCATTAAAGACAGCCTTCCCGATCCGTGGTGACAATAAGCTGGATCCCCTTACCTCTGACTCTGAGCTGCTGTTCTCCCCTCTAGCTAAACTGTGGGGTCTAGCAGAGGCAAAGCAGCAGGGGAGGGACTGGCGAGGGGGCTGGAAATGCTCCTGAGTTTTTGTGGTTTTCTATCGGAAAGCAAGTGGCCGCTCCTATTCTCCAGCTACCTGCTGCCTTGTGATCACCTGGCTCCAGTCTGTCAGAGTGGTATTTCCAAGCAACCATTGTCCATCGCTGCTATCCATCAGCACCTGTGCTCTCTCCCTACCATTTTAAAGGGGGAACAGAGAACTCTCTCTGCCCTCTTTTTCTCTATTCTAGTTAGATGGTGCAGTGGATTAAGCGCCGGACCTGAATACATGGGATTAAGTCTAGTCTCAGGCACTAATTATGCGACTCTGGGCAAGACACTTAACCTCAGTTTCTTCGTCTGTAAAATGGAGATAATATCTACCTCAGAGTTGTTTTGAGGACCAAATGAGATGATATTTATAAAGTGCTTTGCAAACCTTAAAACTCTATATAAATGTTAACTATCATTATTGGTTGTTGTTACTATGACTGCTGGCTATTGTTATTGTCATCATTTTCATTTTTGCGCTTTATATAAATTATCCAGCCTATCCATCACTGGGTCCATACTTGAAGTCCTTTCTTTCAAGTATTTTTGATAAGACTTTCCAGAGCATTTGTTGTGTCGATATTAGCTTTGAGAAACCTTGATATCCCATTATAGAATGAATTCTCAAATATAGAAAGGATTCTCAAAGCCAAAGCTAGCAGAACATCTGCTAGACCTGGAAAAGTTCAGTTCAGACCTAGAGATGGGAGGTCCAGGGTTCAAATGTGGTCTTCCTAGCTCTGTGACCCTGGGCAAGTCACTTGACCCCAAGTGCCTAGCCCAGTGTTGGTGAAGCTTTTTGAGATTGTGTGCCCAAACCTCAACTTCAAGCTGCTTGTGAGCTCCCACTGCATCACCCCAGAGAGGAGAGGGAGGAAATACTCATATTGGGCAGCTGGCAGAGAGGTGGGGCATGCAAAAAATGCCCTTGGGCACCGTGGAGAGGGGGGACAGAGTAGCCTCCTCCATGCCTCCTGAGCACGTGTGCCACATCTTTGCCAACACAGGCCCTAGCCCTTACCTTACTGCTCTTCTGCCTTGGAACCAGTACATAGTATTGATTCTAAGACACAAACTAAGAGTTAAAAAAAAAACAAACAAAAAGAAACTACAATCAGGAAAGTCTTCAAGAATAGACACTGTGAAAGAGAGCTCTAGTGGTTAGAGAACTTACTATCTATTTATTCCTGAATTAATTCATTCAACAAATAAATTTTAATTATCTACTGTGTGCAGATTACTATGTGAAATAATAAAAGCTTATATTTATACAGGATATCTCAAACGTCTTAGGGGCAGATTTAGGTTATTAAAGCTTGAAACTGCCACAAGACATTTGGGGCACCCTGTATAATACTTTAAATTCTGCAAAATACTTTTCTTCTAACCTTGTAGGGCTGGTGATATAGATACCATTTTATAGGTGAAAAAACTGAAAGGCACAAAAGTTAACTCACAGCTGGAAAACCAACATCAGAGGCAAGATGTGAATTGGTTTCCTGACCTCAAGTTTTGTGTGTGTATGCATATATGTATGTTTTATATATAATGTATATGTGTATGTATGTGTTATGTTTTTATAGATGCATATAGGTGAATATATATGAATATATATGTGAATACAATCTAGGATAGATTACATCCTCTATTTACATCCTAGATTACATCTGTTACATCTTCTATCCTAGATTGTTAAATTTGATGAATCTTTGTGGATTGGAGAAACAGAAATATAGTATAATAGAAAGAACTCTCAAGTTGGGGTCAGGAGACATAGATTCAACTCTCTCTATATATTTATATGGGTCTTTCTTTCTAGAAATACATATATAGACATCATAAAAATATTTTTAAAGGATAAAATTATAAATAAAATATATATTGTTTATATACTTATACATATAATAATTACAATTCACTTTTACATTTAAAGCATAATTAAATGTATTATATACTTAATTATATGTTATATAAGATAATTATCTGTAATGTACCAATTATAATGTGATACAATATCACATTATAATTGACTTATAAAGTTACAGAATGAGGTGCTATTCGAAGACTAAATGGAATGGAGGTAACATCTGAGCTATGCTTAAGGCAGTAGTTTTAGAAACTTGATCTCAGAACTCCTTTATAGCTTTCAAAATTGTTGATGCCATCCCCCTCAAAGAGATTTTGCTCAAGTTTGGTTATAATTATTGATATTTACCACTTTAGAAACATTTAATATTATTATAAAAAAGAGTTTTGACTCTGGGAACCCCTGAAAGGGTCTTACAGACCAACGGGGGTCTACCAGAACAAACATTGAGAACTTCTGCTTTAAAGAATGTATAGGAATTCAACACAGAGAGAGGAGAAGAAAGGCCATTCCAAAAATAGGGATCAAATGACTTGGGCATAGTGTCAGGGAGGGTCCAGAATGGTTTGTTTTGTTTAGAGTGTAAAATGAGTGGAAAAAAGTGGTGATAAAATCTAAAGGGGATTGTTCTAGTCGAAGCCTAGGGAAGTTGTGACTTATTGAAGTTTCTGCAGGTCAGAGGCAGTATTTGAATTTGGATCTTGTGAATACAGAACTTGTGCTCTCTTCACTGGACCCCAAATGACAAAGCAATGCATATCACTTAATAGACTATAACCTGACCCAGTCTATAGGATAAGAACCAGAGGGAAGAGAGAATGGAAGAGGATTGAATGCCACTCTTCTCAGCCACTAGTTCCCAATTATGCCCTCTCCTCCTGATAGGAAACATGGATTCTGCCCCTGCAATTACCCTGGGCTTTTGCCTTATCTTACACAGAATCAAGCCTCTATTTGACGTGCAGGTCACCAACTTCACACCATGCTTTCTTCACTCCAGCCCTTGTTCCCACAATCTTTGTCATTATTTCTTTTTCCTCGTTAGAATGTAAGCTCCAAGAGGGTAGGGACTGCAAAGGTAGAGTCAAAACTATCCTGTCACACTTTTGGCTTTAATAGAGAAGACCCCTCGAATAATCATTTGACCATAGACTATAGACAAAGCTTGAAACTCAAGTCTTTCCCAACTGCTAATCTGGGGGCAGGGAGCACACGGGTGGGGGCTCAAGGAGATAGCATTAGGTAATTATTCTCAATTACTCAAGAGTATCCTTAGGGGCACATGTAGCCCTACTCTGGAAACCAAGACTCATTTATAACCAAGGAAGTGGGGATAAGGATGCTTAGAGTTCAAATAGGCTGTACTTATTTGCACGTATTTACACCTCCAGTATTTAGTAGTTTTTAGCACATAATACATGCTTTATAAATTCTTTCTATCTTTCTTTCTGTCTGTCTGTCTGTCATCTATTAATCTGTCTTGCTGGAGAGGCAAAGCCATCCCTAAACATTAGATTTGAAGGAGGTGAGAAAGTATTGAGCAGGGAGAAGAGAAAGCTATAGTTGCTCTATATCTTTTCTGTCCCTTCCTCCGCCCACTTTCTTTTCTAAATATAGTTTGCTTTGGGGGGTAAAATATGGCTCCAGTGCAGAAGCATTTGGCTGAAAGTATGTTTTTGTTTAATGCTTTCTTTCCCAAAATTGCCTGGGTCACGAGTTCCCTTTTATAGGTGAAGGGAGAATACGGGTGGCTGGTTGGCTGCCCTGTCAGCACACAGGAAGGCTGCTGAGATCTTGGGTGAAGCGGTATTATCTCCAAAGAAGTTAATCTCTGACAGGTTTCCAAATCTTTCTAAGGGCCCCCTTGAGAAAGGCTGAGTGAAAAGTCAAATATTCTTTCAAATGTAAAATCACGGGAATGAAATGGCCAAAAGAATCTATTAAGAGTGGATCTGCACACATGCAAAATGTCTCCCACAAATCTCTATATGGGTGAGGGACTGAAAGATCTTATTAAAAACAGGGAGGAACTCAGTTCTAGACATTGGCATGGGCTGGCAAGGGGAGAGTGTGCACAGGGATGCACTGGTCTGGATCTTTGCAGGGGACTATGGCAGAAAGAGCCTGAGAGTTAAAATAAAAAGACTGGAGTTGGAATTCTAGCTCTAACACTAACTCTATACTAACTTACCCTCACATAAATTACTTCATCTCTCTGAGCCTCCATTTGCTCATATGGAACCTCGCAATAACCTGCCTCCCAGGGTCACAGATTGAAAAATGCATCGTAATCAGAAAGTGCTATATAAATTCCTGATGCTGTTGTTGCTCTTATTATTACTATTATTATTCTTATTCTTCTCTTTTTCAAAGGAGTTTAGATAGAAGTCCTTCTCAGACAAGTCAGTTTTTATTCTTTTATACTTAATCTTCTGTGGGCTTTTGCACAGGTAGATAAATGGTTGCTTTTGTAATTGAATAACAACAATAACAGCCATAACAACAACAATAAGAGAAATGATATTCCTTCCTTGGTGCCATTCTCCTCACCCATTCTCACTGAGCCAGCCTATTTAGCTTGATTCTCCATCTCCAAGACCCAGTAGGAATTAGGCTCTACTATGCTTCTTCCACCAGCCTTCCTGCCAATGCAGGGGCTTTGAGTGCCCTCCCATGGGGGAATGGGCTGGCAGAAGGGTCTCACCATCTTCCCTGCCACTAAACCCTTCAGATCTCTAAGCACTGCCATCTGACTTATCAATACACCCTAGGGACTCCTGTTTTCTGCCATCTACCCTAGACTCTGGAAGAAGAGCCCTTCCATACACCTTACAACTGAACTCTTCCATATATGTTATTTCCATGATGTGGAATGTGAGTTCATTGAGAGCAGGAACTATCTTATTTTTCAATTTGTATCTCCAGCACCAAACAAGAGCTTAATAAATATATTTTATTCTTTCGTTCATTTACTCGTTCATTCTTTTCTAGTGCCCCTTTCTGTCATGTGGAGGTGAAAGCTTTGCCACTGGAACACAAACTCCAGCAGGACCTATGTATCTAGGAAGACTTGGAGTCTGGATCTTCTGGGTCTGGAGATAGACTTGCCTCTACATGTCATTTGAGGACCAACCTAACTAAGGGCACTGAGGCTAATTCCTCAGAGGTAATAATTTTTTTGAAATATTAATGTAAGATATTATTAGACTTCTCTTTAGGATAATTTTATGAAATGCCCAAAGCACTCTGGATTACAGAATACAACTGAAAATAAATTTATTAACAGGAAAATTAGAATAAAAATAATGAAATGTCAAAGTTAAAATTATTAAAAATGCTATTCTCCTATGAAGTCACCAAGTCAGAAACTGAAGAAGGCAATCTGCCTCAATTGGAAATCCAGAATCATCTCTGATGCAATTTTCTTTAGGGTTAAACCTCTTATATTTAATAGACCAAGCTAAAGGCGCCTTGGCCCTGTTTAAGTATCTAATCCTCAGGGGATGGACTACCCAATCTTTTGGCACAATTACATTCATGATCAGACTGTTCTTGGTGCAAATGAATGCCCTTTCCTTTCCCACTGAACTCTCCTTTGCTTTGATGTGCCACCCACCCTACTCAAGTATTTTTGACCCGTGTTAAAAAAAAACCGCAGTAAGAGCTTTGCTAAACAAAAGGCAGAAATTGGTTTTTGCTTCAGTCATTTGGTGACCATTAATCTAAAACTGGAAGGGAATTCAGGTGTTTGAATCCAGGCTTCTAATTTCACAAGGAGTTTAGTAACTTATACAAGATCACACAGGAAGTGAACATGTTTCACTGCTTGATTTGCAAAGTCTTCCTATGATATTAGTCCATAGAAGTAATAGACCTGTTGTGTAGACACTTGGGTCCAGATACGACAGTAACAGCATGACCTTGGTGCTTGACCTCTATAGCTCTAAGTTTTTTTATCTGCAAAATGAGGATATGACTCTTTCTACTTTCAGGTTTGTTGAAATCAGAAATTTCATTTAAAAATTTTCATGGAAATTTGAAAATAAAAATTAATTTATATTCCCTAGTGACAATGTATAGCTATTATTATTAGTTATCATCTTCAGTATTTATAATAATTTACAAACTGTTTTTATCTTCTTTACATCGTATACGGTACACTCCTGAGCGTCTCTCTCTCTCTCTCCTTCTCTCTCTCTCTCTCTCTCTCTCTCTCTCTCTCTCTCTCTCTCTCTCTCTCTCCCTCCATCTATCAGCTTGCCCCACTAGAGCCCCACAGTAACTCTTTAACAAGCCTTTTATGTCCTGGTCCATAATCTCTGCTTGTGACAAAGTAGATCTGTGAATAGTGTTGTCATACAGCACCTTAACTAGGCAGTGTATCTCCCTGGGAGAGGTTAGATGTAGGAGGTAATAGACAGGAGGGAACTCTGGAAAGGCAATTCTCACAGAGACAGGACCCTGAGTATGGTGGCCTGGGGCCTGGCAAGGCATTGGGCATAATATAAAATGATAACACCAGCTCGGTTTGCTAGGTGTAGGGTCAGTAGTCAGAGAGGCTTTGCATTGGGGAGGATGTGAGCACCTCATGTCAAAACTCTAGTTGTCTTGCTATAGTTACATCTCACTTTTATCCATGAGATTTATAATCCAGATATAGATAATATAATGACCGCATTATTATGTACAGAGCACACTAACAGAAACAGTAGCAAAAATTCAGACAATGAGGAAGGAGACAAAATACATTTAAAAATAAACACCAGAACTCAAAAATTATAATTGTGAAGGCAACCAATCCAATACCAAATGAATACAGAGATGGAAGTAGAAAGAGCACTGATCACAGAGTCAGGAGATGAGTTCTAGTCTCATCTTGGCTATCTGAAACCTTTGAAGACTCATTGAATCTCTTTGGACCATAGCTTTACCATTTGTAAATAAAGACATTGAGAAAGTTGTTCGTTGGTCCCTTCAGCTTTTAATGTATATTTTAGTTCCTAATATTCCATATTATAAGATCCCTTCCTTGTCTGATTAGTTTAAATTCTAGTCCTTGGTGACTCAGGCATTAAAATAATTCATAGGGAAATTATTTATGAAGTGATTATTATGTACAGTGTTCAGTTCTTTTGGGAATATAAATATGAAAGAGACCCAGTCCCCTGCCCTCACAGAACTTAAACTTTGGATGGGAAAACAGTACATAGACATGAGATACTTATAGAGTATTGAAATATAAATTTTAAAAGGTATAAAGAAAGTATGGATGGCAAGGTGGTACAGTGGATAGAATGCTGGTCCTGGAATCAAGAAGACTCATCTTCATGAGTTCAAATCCAGCCTCAGATATTTACTAGTTGTGTGACCCTGGGCAAGTCATTTAATCCTATTTGCCTCATTTTCCTCATCTGTAAAATGAACTGTAGAAGGAGATGGTAGATCATTCCAGTATCTTTGCCAAGAAAACACAAATTGGGGTCACAAAGAGTCAAACATGAGCAGAATGAGTATCCAACATAAAACATCCCAAAGAATTCATAGGAGAAATAGATCAACTCCAGAATAGGAATTCAAAGAAGATTTCATTGAAGATATGGCATTGAATGGGGATCTTGAAGGATGGGTAGGAATTAGGAAGTTAGAATTGGGGAAAAATAGAACTGGGCAAACAAAGGCAAAAGCAAAAACATGCTGAGAGAAAATGGGGACCATGAGAGAGAATGTTAAATAGACCATTTAGCTAATGACTAAAGATTTAGATTCTGGAATCATATGTATAGAATTGACAGTTAAGACTGGAAAGTGGTTTAGACCAATGAGGAGAAGAGTTTAAAGAAAAAAGATGGCTAAGTGCAGTTCTCTGAGAAATATCCAAGTTTATTAAACATGAAATCAAACTTGTCAAAAATGATAGACAGGAACAGCTAGGTGGCTCAATGGATTGAGAGCCAGGCTTAGAGATGGGAGGTTGTGGGTTCAAATCTGCCCTCACACACTTATTGGATGTGACCCTGGGCAAGTCACTTAACTCCCATTGCCTATCCCTTCCCACTGTTCTGCCTTAGAACCAATATACAATATCAGTTCTAAAATGGAAGGAAAGGGTTTTTAAAAAATGATAGGCAATATCACGTAGGAAGTCAGAAGATTTATGTTACAGCCAGGGTTTTGATAACTCTGGGCTGAGAGATCCTGGAGAAATCACTTTATCCATAAAATGGGGACAGTCTTTTATCTCAAAGGGGGCTTGTGAGAAAAGTGATTTCTAAACTCTGCATTGGAAATGGGACCTACTCATAAAACTAGGAAACCAAATTTGATGGTTTCATAATTCTAGATAGACAACAGCTGATTCACAATAACATCTGAGCAAGAAGGGAAATATAAGACTATTGTAAGGGGTGATCGAGTGAAGTGGCCCAGACTTGAGTAAAGTCTTTGCTGGAGTGCAAAAAAAGATGGTAATTCCTGAGGGCAGCATTCTTCCACATGGCCCAGGGTCTCAGAGGGTACCCAAGAGACCTTCAGAGGGTGAATAAAGCCAATACAATTTGTGTAATAATACTAAAACATTTTAATTTTGAATATAGTAAATGTCCAAAGTTGTAACCTGTATAAACAAAAGCTTTTTTGGCGGCAGATGTCCTCAGTTTTTCAGTGTAAAGGAGTAGTAGGACCAAAAAGTTTTCTCCAGGCCAAGGTTAGTCATGACAAAACAATGTAGCACAGTGGCTAGAAGACAACATGATGTTTTGGAAAGAACCCTCAACTCTGGAATCAGAAGAAAATCTCGTTTAGCTTAAGCTCTACCATTAACAAGCTGTGTGACTCTGAGCAAATTATTTAACCTCTCTGGATCTGTTTCCTCCTCTGTAAAACAAGAAGGGATGAGATGATCTCTAATGCTCTTACCAGTCCCACAGAACTCTGAGTTTATGACTGAGAAAGAAGGAAAAATATGTTTATTCATCAAGCAGCTCCTGAACATTTTTAAAGGGACAGGGTCAGGTGACTGGAGTTCTCTTAGTTACCTCCTGCCAACACACTGCTCTTACTTTTTCCAAACAACTGCAGTTTTATTTTTATTCCAGAATTTTTTTTAAAAAAGGAAATGTAGCCAAATTTAAAAGCCCCTGCAGAAATGAAGTAAAGGCTCATAGACATCCAGAAGCCATTATTCTTCCCTTGATTAACTTATAAAGGGATCAGAACCAGGAAAAACATAGAAAAGGACAAGGGATAGTTTTGACTTATGGTATCTGATAAAACACCAAAACCCCTTTTGTTTAAATTCAAAATGAATTCTGCAGAATGGAAACAGCCTTCTATTTCTTTTGGCTAACGCTTTTTTTTTTGAAGAAGGAGATTTGTATGGTACTGAGATCCCCAAGGCTTGCCCCCCTGCATTCCATGCAGGTGGAAGCATGACACATGTGGTCAATTTTCGTCTGTTAGTACTGGCAATGGAGGTGAAGATGCAAAGGTAAGTTCACCAACTTGAAACCAGCTGTAAGACGGGTCCTTCTTATTTCGCTTTGCCGTGGTGGGTGAAGAGATGTGTCAAAAACAATAATCACTTCTGTCTCCTGCAAAACATGTTACCTAGTGCTCTAATCGCCCCTCCCCAAGCTAGGTAGAGTTGATGAACCATCCTTTTAGACAATTGTGATTTTATTTTAAATCACCTTGGCATTGAGAAAGATGAAAAAAAAAACTTATGTTTTACATCATTTGTAATCGTTTTACTATACGGTTAATCTCTCTGGGCTTCAGTTTCCTTAAATGAGGTTAGATAAAATGTAAAATTAAAAGGTTACAGAAAATGATCCTTTGCTGTTTTTCAGCCATTTCAGTCATATCCGACTCCATTTGAATTTTCTGGCAAAGTTACTGGAGTGGTTTGTCACTTTCTTCTTCAGCTTATTTTGCAGGTGAGGAAATTGAGTCAACCAGGGTTAAGTGACTTATTCAAGGTCACACAGCCAATAAATGTCTGAGGCCAGAACTGAATTCAGGAACATATGTCTTCTTGGCTCCAGGCTTGGTGTTTTATCGGGTGATCATAAGATAATAGATTTAGGGCAGATCTAGGATCATAGAAGTTATCTAGTGCAATCCCCCCATTTTATGGATGAGGAAACTGAAGCCCAAGTCACTGCACCTCAGTTTGCCTCAGTTTCCTCATCTGCAAAATGGTGAGAATAGCACCTACCTCCTAAGGTTGTTGGGCAAATCAGGTGAAATCCTATTTGTAAAAGCACTTTATAAACCTTAAAACAATAAATAATTGCTATTGTTATTGTTGATGTTGTTGTTGACCAGGGTCATATCAATAATAACTGAGGAATAGATCTGGGAAATTAACCCAAGGTTCTTCTACTCCAAGTCTACCACCCTGACCCCAGGATGATTTCTGGCTCATACATTCTATGTTTGGTGTTCAAACATTTTAGGTTCAAAGGTCTCTTCTGGCTTCAATACTATGTTCTAAGGTCCTTCCTAGTCTAACATTTTCTGTTCTAATAGTTTATGTTCTAAGGCTTCCTTTCAGTCCCAGCATTGGATGTTTATGATTCTTAAGCGAAAACAGAAACTGAGCCGAGACTTCAAATATACATCACACAATGGATGGCCACTTATTGAACTCCAGCTATTGATCTATGTCTTTTCGCTGTTGAAAGAGAATTGGGGGCGGGCAGGGTTAGAGGGCACTAGAGAGACATATTATAGCAAGAACAAGGGAAGTAGCATCCATGTCTGAACTTGTTTTGGCCTCAGGGTTGAGCAACATGTGTGGGACTTTTGATTAGTGTGTCAATATGCACCACAATTTTAAAGAAAGCACTTGAAAGGCTGCCCCGTGAAGGAGAGACTAGACTTGTTTTGTTTGGTCCCAAAGGATAGAACTAGGAGAACTGGATGCAATCTACACTATGGCAAATTCAAGAGTGACAGAAGGGAAAAATGTCCCGAAGAGATGAAATATCTCAAAATTGGATGGGCTGCTTCCACACGTTGTGAATTCTCCCATATTGAAAGTCAATAATAGGATGGATGGGACAGTTGGATGGAGCAGTGGATAGATGCCAGGTTTGATGTCATCTTCATGAGTTCAAATCCAGCCACTAACACTTACTTGCTGGGGCACACTAGGAAAGTCACTTTAACCCTCTCATTCTGGTTCCTCATCTGTAAAATTAGATTGAGAAGGAAATAGCAATCCATTCTGGTATATTTGCCAAGAAAACCCCAAATGGGGTTTTGAAGTCTTAGAAAGAGCTGGAAACAAGTAGACAATGACAAATAGATTGGATGACCCCATGATGGAAGAGATTTCTGGGGGTCTATGCTGGTAGAAATGGCTTTCAAGATCTCTTCTAACTCTGAAATACTGTGATTCTATGATGAGCAGGATTGTGAATAATAATTCATTATATTTACATGCTACTTTAGTAGTTATAAAGTGTTTTCTTATTAGTAGTCTTTTTGGATTTTCCCAACAACCCAAAAGATAAATAACATATTATCACCATTTTACAGATGGAGACACTTAATGACTTTGTCCAAAGTCAGTCTTCTAGCAAGAGGAGGAGTCAACCAAAACTCTAACCCAGATATTTTTGGACTCTATATATCACTTTCTTTAATATTTGCTTTTGAATAGTAAACTGACTGAATTTAAAAGGCTGGCTATTCTAATGGGAACTGTGCTGGGCTCTAGTCTTAGCTCTGCAAAGGACAAGCTATGAGTAAACCACTTTATGCCTTTGTCTTGATTCCTTATTTTTAAAATGGAATAAATATAAATTGATAATTAGATAAATATATAATTAATTATGAGCTAAGTAGTTCAGTTGATAGAACATTATACCTGGAGTCTGGAAAACCTGAATTAAAATCTTGCCTCAGACACTAGCTAGCCCCCTCTCAGTCTTAGTTTCCTCACTTGTTAAAATAGATACAGAGGGGGGCAGCTGAGTAGCTCAGTAGTTTGAGAGGCAGATTGAGAGGTAGGACAGGAGGTCCTACGTTCAAATCTGACCTCAGACACTTCCTAGCTATGTGACCCTGGGCAAGTCACTTAACCTTCATTGCCTATCCCTTACTGCTCTTCTGCCTTGGAACTGATACATATTATTGATTCTAAGGCAGGTAAAGGTTAAAAAAAAATTGGATCCATAGTAGAGATTGGTATGAGAATCAAATGAGGTATTTGTAAGTACTTTGCAGACCTTAAAGCACTAGATAAATACTATTTTACAACAATAGCCATGATATACGCCATTATTTCCTTATAGTCTTCTAAATATAAATAGGATGATAGACATGAAAACCCTTGAAAAAGCTGAAAGATGCTATTCAATATGATTAAATAATTTGCAAAGTAAAAGGAGGAAGGGAAGTGATAACTGGAACTAGAAAGAAAGAAAGTGGTGAAGTCTAGATTCCGAAGGACTCTGTTATCAGGTTGAGAAGGCAAACGGTGGTCTGTGACATCTGCAATAGGGTTGAATGGACCAGACAAAACTCTGATGGTTCCAGGAAGGGCCGGGATTGCAATTTACGTTGCTACCACCAGATGGAGTGATGCTTTGTTGTCTTAGACTTCAGAGTTCAGAGTAACCTTGTAGCCAGTCGCCTTCTGTGGCTGACTTTTTGAGATCTCAGGGTCTTGCGATGAAAAGTAATTCCATTCAAATGCGACTCAATGAAACAAGTCTACGATGGCGTAGGCTAGGGAGCGAGGCAATTATGTTATTGAGTTTAAGAAACCTTCTCAGGCTGGCGACAAAATCAATTGTGAATGTCCACATAAGTATCTTCGAGAATTAGAGAAGAGAACGGCAGAGAGCAGACTAGAGAAAGAAGGGCATGCCGGAGCTGGGAAGGGCCCCACAGACGTACTGCTGTCCGTGCTGTAACTAGGACGCGGTGACCACAGCTTTGTAGGCAGAGATGGAGAGGGGGCACCAATTGCACAGGATGCTCTTTCAGCGTTTCTTTCTTCTGCTCAGTTGAATTTCCCTTAATTATCTCTGATCTTATTTTCACACCATAAACTACAAAGTTGAATTAAGGACGTTTTGGGGGTGCTACTTTTTCCAGGGCTTGTTACAGCCACACTCAGTCGACAGCGGGCATTTTTTTGGTGGGAAAATGGAAACTCACCGTTTAGTAACCTGCCCAAAGTCACCCGACAGTCAGAAGCTGATCCAGGTGGTCTCCTCTTCCTATTCCATACAGAAAGACGTGGTTTAATAAAAGCAGAAACTTATTTAATATGAATAAAAAAAGAATCCTTCCATTGTCAAATCCTGCTCGTCATTACAGGCTACTTGCTGCAGCGTGGGACAGAAGAAGGAGCACGAGGATAACTCCTACGCCAATCGTGTATTGTTCACGTCAGACCCTTGGGGACACGTTTTGGGATTTTCTTGGCAAAGATACTGGAGAGGTTTGCCGTTTCTTTCTCCAGTTCATTTTACAGAGGAGGAGACCGAGGCAAACAGGGTTAACTGATTTGCCCAGGGTTTCACAGGGCTAGTAAGTATCTGAAACATATTTGAATTCAGAGAGATGAGTTTTTTGTTTTTTTTTTAACTCTATCCACTGAATCACCTAGCTGCCCCTAGGCAAATCATGTACAATTAGGAAAATTTTTATACTTGCTTGTAAAACGACCTTGGAGATCATCTACTCTAACACTGTCATTTTATAGATGAGGTAAATGAGGGGCATCTGGGGAAAGTGGCTTGCCCCAAGGCAAATTAGATGATGTGATGGACAGAACACTTGGGTTGGAGTCAGGGAGAAACTGAGTTCAAATCTGATCTCAGATATTTACTAGTTGTGTGACTCTGGGCAAGAGTTTTAGGCACTGTATGCCTTATTTTCCTTACTCATGTAAAATGGAGATCATAGTGGCACTTGCTTCCCAGGGTGTCTGTGAGGAAATAATATTTGCCAAGTGTTCAGCAGAGTGGCTGGTACATGTTTCCTTCCTTCTTTGCAAAGTCCTATAGCAAATGTCAGAATCAGAATTCAAACTCTGGTCTTTACATTCCAAATTTCTCTGTGTGAATAGGTCTGTGTTTTACACTGTACCATACTGTCTTTTAAAAACGACCAGAGCTATAAAACCGTGCATACTCTTTCATCCAGGAATACCACTATGAGTCTGTATCCCAAAGAGATCATAAAAAAGGGGAAAGGACCTACTTGTACAAAAATCTTTATAGCAGCCCTTTTTATGGTGGCAAAGAATTGGAAACAGAAGGGATGTCCATCAATTGGTAAATGGCTGAAAAAATTGTGGCACATGTTGATAATGGAATACTATTGTGCTAGAAGAAATGATAAGCAAGATGATTTCAGAAAAAAAGCTGGAAAGGTCTAAAGGAATTGAGGCAGAGTGAAATAAGCAGAACTGGAAGAACACTGTACACAATAACAGTAATATTGTACAATGATCATCTGTGAAAATTTGGCTACTTTCTGCAATGCACTGATCTGGAACAATCCTGAGAGAATTATGACAGGGAATGAAAGAACTTTTGGAGTCGTCTTTCACATCAGAGTATCTTTGGTTTTATTTGGGGGTTTTGGTTATGTACGAGGGTGCTCTTACAACAATGACCAATATGGAAGTGTGCTTTGCATGACAATAAAAAAATTAAAAAAAAAAATAAAAATGACCTGAGAAAGGCAAGTTGGTAGCATAGTAGAGATAGCCCCAGGCCTGGGGTTGGTGGGATCTGGGTTCAAATCTGGTCTCAGACACTTCCTTTTTATGTGACCTTGGGCAAGTCACTTACCCCTGATTGCCTAGTTCAGTGATGGGCAAACTATCCCTGCTGGCCAGATGCAGCCCCCTGAAATGTTCTATCCGGCTTCTTGACATTATTCCTAATCTGACAACTACAATGAGTGGGATACAATACAATGAAACTTTGGAAAGAGTTGCCTTAGAAACAGATTGACAGATGAGCATTTCCTTTCTTTTGACCCCCTCTTTAAAAAGTTTGCCCATCACTGGCCTAGTCCTTGCCACCCTTCTATCTTAGAATTAATACTAAGACAGGAGGTAAGGATTTTAAAAAAAAAAACTGACTTGAGCCTCAGTTTGCCTATTAGTGGAAGGACATTTTGTGTTACATGTCTCACAAAGCTATTGTGAGGACAATACTTTAAGAACTTAAAATCATTAAAAATTCAAGCTCTTGATATTAGCAAGATAATTGACATAAGCCTTCAAGAATCTGAAGGCTAGCTGAAGACATGCTTCAACCAAGAGAAATCTAGCTTTAAGGACAAGGGTCTATTGCTGGTATTTGGAAATCTCATACATGGGCAGCCAACATACATTTGCTTCTGAATCCATCTCAGGTAGGAAAAAAGAAAAGCATTTCTCTTAGCTAAAAAGGCTCCTTAATCACAAACAAACAAACAAAATAGCTCAGAAGAATACGAAGGAAGATGAAACAAATTATTTTCTTTTTTTCTATGAAGCGAGGATTTTTAAATCACAGAAGACATAGTATAAAGACAGTGCTAGTGTTTAGCTTATGCAAGACCACCACGTTGGAAACAGGAGACTGAGGATCTATTCATAGCTCTACTAAAAATGAACCACATCACTTTGGTCCAGTCATTTCCTTTCTTTGGCATGTTTCCTCAGTAGTAAAATGAAACCCATTTCTTCCTCAGGCAGCGCATTGCATTTTGGGAAAGTTTTCATCACGACTTTTTTTTTTAAACATATATCATCCTGTTTTTGTTATCTGGGTTCAAGCAAACACGTCTAATTCTTTATAAATGCCAAATTATTCTTTGAAAGCAGTTTTGATATCAACCTCTACAAAGCCTAACTACATTGATGAAAAAGTCTATCTACCATCTTAGAAGGA
The DNA here is from genome assembly GCF_016433145.1 of Gracilinanus agilis. Lineage (NCBI taxonomy): Eukaryota > Metazoa > Chordata > Mammalia > Didelphimorphia > Didelphidae > Gracilinanus > Gracilinanus agilis. Next base: position 103,285,745 of record NC_058132.1, read on the forward strand.
ACTGATGAAGTCTAAATGCAGATGGAAACATACCATTCTTCATTTTACTTCTTCCATGAATTTTTTCTCTAGTGTAAGCAATATGTGTCTTCTGTCACAGTATGATGAACAGAAATATATATATATATATTGCATGATAACACATGTACTACCTTTATCGTATTGCCTGCCATATTGGGGAAGATCAGGAGAACATCGATTGCAAATTGTCAGAAAATGATCATCAAAAATTGTATCAACATGTAAAAAACAAACAAAACCATCTTCAGTCTTCCTCTGAAGCCTCATTGTGGTGTTGAGAAGACCGTAGGTTCTTGAAAGCAAAGCCAGCAGAGCACAAGGGCTTCTCCCAAAGGTTCTACTATGCTAGAAGGGCTTCCAGTATTGTCCCAGCAATGGATTTTGTCTCCTTTCTGAGGACTAGACTTACCATATATGCTGGAGCTTATCAACAGTAGCCTGGATACTTGGTGATAGAACCTATGACCATGTAAACCCATGGAAAAATGACAAATGCATGAGGACCCCTACTCCTCTGTGGCTCCCTTCTATTTTAGAAGGGATTCTTGGTAGAATAAGGGTAAGAGAGGAAAATGTGCTAAGAATCACGCTTTTCAGATTATCAGTAAATCCAGGCTTAGGTACATTTACTCTAAAGGCTAGCTCTTAATGTAGTGGCCAGTGAAGTGGGTATGTTACTAGAAAAACTAAATCATATTAGTCTTGGCATTGTCACATTAAATGGAACCAGCAGATAAGAGGAAACTGCCACTCAGTGGAAGAATGGCTCCTAGGTTCTCCTTAGAGAAACAAATAAAAAGATTGGTAGCGTTGGTTTTATTTTGTCCAAGAGCAACAAGAAATACTATGGGGAATTTGGTCATCTCTTATTTATTTCGGTGTTTGTGATCAGCAGTTAGGGATGATACCACCATGAAAATAATTGCAGTTTAAGTACCAATATTAGGTGTTGAGAGGTAAGGTAGCAGGGAAATTCTGAGAACTTGATTAGGATCCTCCAAATGAAATCAAAACATTTTAATCCTTCATCTTTTCAGTTGCCCCTTAGCCACCTTGCTCAATTCTCATTGCGAGGCCCACTAATCCTATTCTCTGATGTTAGTATAGCAAGTCCTCTGGGTGTTGCCTTTCTAAATCCCTCATTTGGGGGTTTGCAGCCTAAGTCCCTAGAGTGAAGATTACTACTCTCATGTTTCAAAGGTACACTGTAGTTCTTTCCTCATAAAATACTATCTGAGGAGTGACTTTTATACTGACCTTTAGTAGTCAGCCAGAAGACACAAATGTTTCATAGCAAAGGCATTGGCTAAAATGACAAAGAAGAAGTAGCTAGAAAATACTTGCCCACAAAACCAGGGCACATGCTCCCCCAAATACACAGAGCAACATCAGTGGGGGAGAGTAGGCAGAAACTTTAGAGCACACCGACTATGGAGCACAGAGGTAAAAGTTATGACCAAGGCAACTCATGTCTCTAGTCCCGGAGACCTCCGGTATAGTAAAAACAATTAAAATATGACTAATTGACATGTATTTAATGCTTGAAGACTTGCAAATCATTTTATAAACACACATATATATTTATATAAAATATCATTTAGTTTTTACAATCATTGTAGGAAGTAGGTGCTATTATTATTGCCATTTTACAGATGGTGAAACAAATAGAAATTGAGGGCTTACTTAGGTTTAATTCAGCTAGTACATATCTTAAGCATGATTTGAATTCAGATCTCTCTGATTCTAGGTCTAGTGTATATACTTGTTCTTTTCAGGGCGATCTCTTGTTGCTCTCCCTGGTGGCAATATCTCTTAGCAAACCAGTTTTCTGGGTTCCCTGGGTTTATTTCTTTCCATGGTTCAAATCTTAATTGTATAGTCTATTACCTGGAATCCAAATTTGTCTCTTCTCTGCTGCCCAGTCTCACTCCTTGATAGAATGAATATCTGTCTACAATATGACCTTTTTATTTTTGTATCTGTCTAGAGAGGGTCTGTCTCTGTTGCCTTATCTGTTATTGTTCTGGTGGCTTTGTTGCTAGATGTCCTGACTTTTAGGGTGAGTGTAAGAAAAAAAAAATGTCCCTTACCACTAGCTACTGGTAGTTCAGGAGTCTCATCATGCAGATTGCTCTCCGCCTCCAACATTTTGCCTCTTTGACAGGTTTGTGTTTTGAAGGGTCTCTGGGTTTGGCCAATATTTCTAGTCAATAGTCACGTTCCCTTTCAATTCAATCAGAGAATTTGGTCACAATTCGTAAAGGGGTAATGGAATGTAGACTCACAATGCTTTTTGCGGGGCATATTAATACCTCTTTCTCTCTGTTTTCTGTCTCTTAATTTCTGAAATGGCCATAACTTGTTATGGAGGGACATGGAAGAGAGGAGAAACGTGTATCTATCTATACACACATACAGACACACACACGAGTTGTATACAAAACCAATACAAGGTAACCTTGGAGGTAAGGTCCTTTCCAATTAGCTAATATGATACGCTAATGTGTTCTAATGCTTGTTTAACTGAGCATAATATTTTGCTTTTTTTTACCTCTTCCTCCAAGAGCCGAGCTCTACTACATTCATTACTGTGTAATCCTGAGCAAGTGACCTTGTTTCTTCGGGCTTGCTCCCTCATCTGTAAAATCGGGAGGGTGATTCCTGAAGTTTCTTTCCATTTCTAACACTTGGTGAGGGCCCTGGGTGGGGAGACTCTAGCCTGAGATGCATAATCTGGACTGGAGTTCAGGTTGGGGAGTTGAGGCTGAAGTACTTAGGCTGAGGCTTGGAGCCTCGCAAACAAGTTCAGACATTCCTGTTCAGGCAAGGACAACCTACAGCTTCTGCAGAGAGATAATTATTCCTGGCTGATTCACTGAATGCAGAATGTGAGAACCGGTAGGGTCCTTGGATAGCATCTAGCCCTGCCAGCTCAGTGTATTGAGGAGGAAATTGAAGCCTGGAAAGGAGAAGAGACTTGAGTCGCCAGCAAATGTTGGCATCCACAAGCGTCCTGGCCTTGTGTCTCTAGGACCAACAGAAGCACTCACTAGTAAATAGACAAAGTTCTTGATTCCTTCTCAATTTCTTACTCCTAGATCCTGGCCCTCACTTTTAGAAGGCAAGAACTCTCAGGCTGGAGCTTTCTTTCTTCTTTTTCCTTGGGCCCTTTCAAGCAAGAAGCTGGTCCCATTTAAGCAGTTTGCTATGAATGTGTGATTGAGCAACAGATTAATACTCATCCTTTTCATTTATGCCTTGAGCTTTCCCATACATTAACTGATATGATCCTTCTTACACTTCTGATAGGTAGGCGAGGCAGCTAATCTCCCTACTGTCTACTTTCCAGATTTGGTAATTCAGATAGGTTGGAAAAGGCTGAGAGAAGAGAGCTCAGACTATGAAAGAAACTCAGATGTTCTTGTTATTTGTTCAATCAACAAACACTTATTAATTATGTGATATAGAGCCCTGGGTTAGACACTGGGATTAATATAAATTTTGATAACATGAAATGTCTGAATTGCTGGAGATTATTTAATGGACAAAAAGACATTAAAAATAGATAACTATAGTACAAAATATCACTCAGGTAGTTCTTTAGCTGCAGCAGCTAGGTAGTACAGGGGATAGAGTTCCAGGTCTGGAGTCAGGAGGATCTGGGTTCATATTTGACCTAAAACATTTTTTAGTTTTGTGACTCTAGACATGTCATTTAACCCCATTTGCCTAACCATTGCTTTTGTCTTAGAATCTATATTCAGACAGAAGGTAAGGGCTTAAAAATGCACGTTAACTAATAAGAAAACTAAGTGCTATATCTAGGACCAGATCATTAGTGATAGGGAAAACTTCATGAAGGTGGTGTAATTTCTGAGTTGGGTTTTAAATTATAAATAGGAATGGATGGGCAGAAATGCATAAGATGATCAGGGTAAGAGAGGGCATGATAGACATAAGATGTAAAGGACTGAGGTGGGAGAAGACAGACTGGGGTAGTTGGGACAGAGAGTATGAGATAATTCTGGAAAGGTGGGTTAATGCCACATTGAACAGGGCTTTGAATTCTCAGCTAAAGAGTTTAAACTTTACTTAGCAGGAAATAGGAATTCACTGAAGATTTTGTGAGGAGGGAAATTACATGACCACATCTTCTCTAATGCTCTTTCCACTTAGAGATGGAAGGGTGTAATTCTCATTTGACTTCCTGATCTCATGCACAAGACTACTAGGAATCCAGAGAGGGAAAGTGATTTTCTAAGGTCACAAAGTAGTAACTAGCAGAGAATGAGTTAGTCAATCAATAAACATTCTTTTAGGATTTGAATCTAGGAACTCTAACCATAAATTAAAGCATCATCCAACTAGACAGTTCTAACACGCATTCTACTGCACCAGGAATTGAATGTTTCCTTAATAAACTTTAAGTTTATGTGTGAAGGGATTATTTGTTGTCTACGTTGTATCTCCATCAGTTCCTAACACAGGGCTATGCATACAGTAGTCACTTATTAAATGTTTTTTGAATTAATGAAAGAAAGTTTCTGGTTCTTCCATTCCTATCACCTATTCTATTCTGGGGCAGCTAGATAGTGTCAGGGAAAGAGTCCTGGGCAAGGAGTCAGGAAGACTCATCTTCCTGAATTATAATCTGGCCTCAGATTCTTACTGTGTGACCCTGGGCGAGTCACTTATTCTTGTTTGCTTCAGTTTCCTCATTTGTATAATGAACTGGAGAAGGAAACTATTCCGGTAACTTTGCCAAGAAAATCCCAAAGTCACAAAGTGCTGTATACAACTGAAAACCTATTCTTGCTCTTAAGTAACTCATTTTCCCCAAACTAATTATATGGTGTAAAGAGCACTGGCTTTAGAATGAAAGGATTGATACTAGCAGTGTGACTATAGGCAAGTAAGTGACTTAGCCTCTTGGCCTCAGGATCCTCATTGGGAAGCTTATCCTTAACAAGTAATGTATTTAAATACATATTCACTTTTGCAATATGGGAATATACAGCACTGTGGTTAATATAGGTCAATAATAAGCAAATTAATGGATTATGCCCGTGCTGACATTTTGATTCTCTACATAATTGTTATTTTAACTGTCCTCATTAGACAGTGAGAGTACACACAGCATCGTAGGGAAGCAACCAGGGTACTGAACTAGGAGGCAGGAAAGCTTGTCTACAAACAAGATGTGTGTTGAGTGGATGGATCCCTATCCCTCCCCCCTTCCTCATCTCTAAAGTAAAGAGGAAGAACCAGGCAGCTTATGGAATCCTTCCTAGATCTATATTCCAGTGACTAACTGGATCTCTGAGGCCCCTCCTAGTTTTAATATTCTAAATTCCTTGTTCAGATATCTTTTTCATTTCTTATAGTTTCTGTTTCATATTCTTTGACTAAAATTCGAGTCTTCTTTCTCCCGAACTCTGCCTGTTTTTGCAAGGAGAGTGTGCTCTTGGTTTGGGGAGATATTTGTACCAACAAAAATGTACTATATCATCTTAGGTAATGCTCCTTTCCAAAGGCTAATTATCTGGCTGACTAATTGATATCAAGTGATAATCACAAGAAAAGGTTTTAGTAGTATATCCACTTTGTGGGCCACTGGACCAGGATATAGCCTTTAGGATTGATGGATAATCTGAAAACAGCACAAACCCTCCTCTTAACCCTATTCTGCTGAACCCACTTCTAGCCTCCCCTAGAGCTATCCTTTTATCCTATTAGGGCATGAGTCTCAGCCATTTAAAAAAATTGAGTTCCTAATTCTCTCCTTCCCCCACCTCCCCAAGTTGGTAAGTAATCCAATATAGATTGTACATGTTTAGCCAGCTTTTTCCTTGTGATTATCATTTGATATCAATTAGTTAGCCAGATATCAATTAGTATCAATTAGTCCACTTTCAGAAAGGGAGGTTTACTAAGATGGCAAAATACTCTTTTAGTTGGTACAAATATCTTTCCAAACCAAGGGTCCACTCTCCTGCAAGCATAGGAAGGGTTTAGGAGAAAGTGATTTAGAATCTAAGTCAATGAATTAAGAATTGGAGGGGACCTTATGGGTCTATCTGGTCTAGCCTTCTGTAGGAAGCAGAATATCTTTTATAATAAAATTGATAAAGGCACATTCAGGCCTACATGGATCTGCTTGAAAAACTTTAGGGACAGAAAACTCACTTCCTCCTAAGGGAGGCTCCTTCCAGTAATAGTTTGGAAAGAGGGGATTTTACTTACATCTTTTGACTTCAAAGAGAATACCACTTCCATTATTTACACTGAAAATCAGATGACCAGAATTTTACCTTCCTTTGTACCTATAATGCTTCCCAAAGGCACATCTTTAGTACTTATTACTTCTTGGCTTATTTAATTGGGCTAGTCTCACTGACACTACTAACTAGCTATGTGACCTTGGGCAACTAAACTTCTTTGAGCCTGTTTGCACCTCTATAAACCATAGGAGGATTGCCTCAGTGGCCTCTAATATCTAATGATCTTTTCCTTCCACTGTGGTGCTCATTTTTGCTCACAGTGCATGGAGCTTGGGAGCTGTTCCTTTTCTTAGCTTTCATTGCCTTCATATTTCCCTTTATCGAAAGGAAACATCAAAGATGCATCCATCAAAGGTCCTAACTGGGAGGGAGGGGAAGGTGGTTTAGTCATGTAGGGAAATGAGATTTTCCTTGACATATTATGAAGACTTAGGAAGGTCTCAAAAACACCCTTATTCACGAATTCTCCAAGTTGTCACATCTGGGAGCTAGCCAGAAACCTGTCATAACCCACCTTTCACATGAACAAGTGATGAAAGGGGAAAGGACTTTAAGTAAAAAACAATGGCTTTTTGAAGATGTGCTATTTTGTAGTGTAAACTTCTAGTCATAAAATGACAGAATTTCTGAGTTAGATTGGACCCCAGAGGTCATCTAATACATTCCTATACCTGCATCAAAAAGCAGGGATGCTCTCAAAAAAATCTCATTCAAGTGTACATTTAGGTTTTGCTTAACTACCTCTATAGGTGGGAACTTACAATCTATTCAGGTAGATCACTGACAAAGTCAATAGAGATTAAGACTTAGGGTCAGGAAGGTTTGAGTTTTAATTTTGCTTCAGATGCTAACTAGCTATGTGATTCTAAGCAAGTCACATTTTGTTGTTCAATCATGCATGGCTTTTTATGACCTCATGGACCCCATAGACCATAGCTTTCCATGGGATTTTCTTGGCAAGGATACTGGAGTGGTTCGCCATTTTCTTCTCCAATGGATCCTTTGGTCAGGCAATCAGAGGTTAAGTGATTTGCTAGGGTCACACTGCTAGGAAGCATCAAGCAAGATTTGAGAGGATAAGTGACTTGCCCAAGGTCTCACAGCTTGAAAGTGTCTGAGGATAGATTTGAACTCAAGTCTTCCTGACTCCTGGCCTGGTGAGCCAAATCACTGAGCCAAAGCTACCTCTATGGTAAGTCACTTAAACTTCCTTAATTCTCTCATTTGTAGAATGAGGACAATAGTACCTATTTCTCTGGGTTATTGTGAGGATCAGAAGCAATAATATACTTTGAAAACCCTCAAAACTCCACAAATGTTAGCTATTGTTACTGAGACAGGCCAAGTCATTGTAGGATATATCTGATTGTAACGTAGTTATTTCTTGTGTTAAATCGAAATCTGCCTCCCTGTATCTTTTCTTCACTCTCTGAGATGAATTATAGTGAGTTGAATAACTAACTCTTCTTACTAAGAGCCCTTTGAATATTTAAAGAGCATGTCTACCCTATCTTTGCTCTTTTCTAAGATAAACACCCTCTGTCCCCATTCCTTCAGTGTTTATTTCTCTTCCTGGTAATATGGTATTAATTTCTTAGAGACTCAAATTATGTGCCTTTGATTTCAAGAAACATTAATAGATTTGTAGAATTTCAGAGTTGGAATAGATTATGACTATGCCATGTGTCACCTCTGATAAATGATAAACAAGTTTCACTTTTCCATTAATAGGAAATCATAATTTTAAATGTGTAAGGGGGAAAAGGGGGCTTTATGGGTTCAATATATTAAAAGATAGTCACCAAAGAATTGAACTACTATCAATCCTCAATTAAGAATAATCTCAAATCAAAATTTACTTTTATGGAAGTTTATTTATAATTAGGAAGATTGAAGGTAGGGGAAACGAGAGAGAGAAACTCTGGCCCGGACCAGAGGCCCAGACCAGGTAAGAAGTTAGAGGCTCCAGCAGAGGGGCATAGAGGTTAATTAAACAAGGCTTCTAGCAACAAGGTCTTTTACAATTAGGGAGGCAAGAGAGGCCTCCCTGAGGGTAGAGTCTCCAGAAACGCCAAGGGAAGAGAGAGAGAGTCACCCTAACTTACCCACTTGACAATTCAAAGAAGATATTTAAATCAATCTTGCCAGGGTCTCAGCATTCCAACTCCTCCATGAACCAGAAGAGCTCCTTCCTTAGCAGAGTTCTTCACCAAAGACCCCAGCTGACTGAGGACCTTCTCCTTTTAAAGAGGTCACTTATCCATCACTTCCTGTGCCTCCCTCCTAATGTGCATGTCCAGTCACAATAGACGATTCTCATAGAGTGTCCAGGGGGCGGGTCAGTCAATTCTGATTCATCACTCACTCCAGCACATGTGGGTTGGGACCTCTCAAGATTGGAGTTACTCTCACCTTTGGTGATTAAATCTAAAGATGGGCAGTGTAGACTTAATCTAATTATCACACATACCAGTAAGGGATCCAAGGAATGAAAATATTTCTAACCTGGGATCTCTTCCAAGATCTATATATCTATATCTATATCTATATCTATATCTATATCTATATCTATATCTATATCTATATCTATATCTGTATCTGTATCTGTATCTGTGTCTGTATCTATATCTATATCTATCTATCTATCTATCTATCTCTATCTATCTCTATCTATCTATCTCTATCTATCTATCTATCTATCTAT
>NC_058132.1:103295013-103312321 GCF_016433145.1 Gracilinanus agilis
AGGTTTATCTCAGGAGTTGACAAAGTTTGGCCCAAGGGTCAAATCTAGCCCTCTCTGGCACAGTTTTTATATTGCTAAATCCAACAAAACTTTATTGAGATAGGTAGTACAGGAGATAGAGTGCTGAACCTGGAGTCAGGAAGACCTGAGTTCAAATTTGACCCCAGATATTTATTAACTGTATTCTTGAGCAAGTCACTTTAACCTCTGTTTGCTCCGGTTTCTTCAACTGTAAGAGGAGATGATAATGCCTACCTCTCAGGGTTATTTGAAGATCAAAGGAGATAAGATAACACTTAGCACAGTGACCAGAACACAGCAGGTGCAATATAAATGCTAGTTATCATATTTACCACCACCATCAGTGTCATCATTATTATCTCAAAAAGCAAGAAACCATATTAAGCTTGTAGTTCTCAAATTTGGCCCCTGGGTTGTATTTTTCTTAACTCCAGGTTTACTTCATGAGTAGAAATAGAAAATGATTGCCTTCCTGGTGTGACTGGAAAGATTTCATTCCCATCCCCAAATTAAAAATAACATTTTCCAGATAGTTATAGAAAGAAAAGACTGCTGGAGGTAGAAATAATCTTAGAATATAGATACTGAGAGCTGAAAGGGACCTTAGAACATATTGTCAGCTGAAAGAGATGTTAGTACACTGAAAGTTAGAGTATAAAACATAAAAACTTAGCTTTTAGATCTTTTAGTACCTCTAATACCATGTATTATTTTTTATCTGACTTTTCCCCCTTAGACTATAAGTTCCTTGAGTGTTTTTTTTTGTCTTTCCTCATGTACCCAGCACTTAGCATGGCATCTTGACACCTAGTAGGCATTTAACAAATGTATATTGATTATAACAGACATTCATATATGCCTCATATCTTCTTCCTCTACTAGAAGCTCTGTAAGGGTAGACACTGAATATTTAAACTTTATCTCAATCTAAACATTCTTTTCCAGTTCCTAGCGTAGTGCCATGCACATAGCAGGTGCTTAGTAATGCTTCCTAAATTTGAATTGAATAGAATGTTGGAGTTAGAAGGGATCTTAGAACAGAGAAGACTGGAAGAGTAGAACATAAAACTGTTACAACCCAGACGGGTTCTTCAACATTGTTTAAACACAGAAAACATTTTGGAGCTAGAAGAGACTTTAGCACATAAAGGAGAACATCAGAATTTAGAACATAGAAGGCTAAAGCTTGTAGAGGATCTTAATTAACATTGCCAGCATGCCTGTGAAATGTCAGAGCCAGAGGAGCCCTTGGAACATAGAATGTTGAAGCTGAGAGGGATCTGAGGGATAATCTAGTACAACCCTTTCATTATACATATGGCGAATGAAGGCCAAAGAAGGGGACATGATTTGCTCAAGGTCTGTAATAGTTACAGCCAGCGATGGGACCCTAGATGAAGTCATTAAATTCTTGACTCAATGCCCTTTCTTCTATACAGTAATGACAAATTTTTATTTCTCCTAAAACCTTGGCTTTCTTTTGATCACTGCTTATTCTATCATATTTATTGTTTGCCTATTGGCTTCTATCAAAGGGTAGTTAGAGAAAAGAAGCAGAGGGTATGGTACCCACTTTTAACTATTCCATCTAATTGAAGAAACAAAATAAAAATAAAAATGCCTTCTAATGTAGAGAACTTCTAATTTTTCAATGTGGTTTCAAGGACTTTAATCTTTCTAAGAGGCATAATGATAGACATCAGACCTGGAGTCTGGAATTTTTGTTGTTCAGGCATTTCAGTTGTAACTGATTCTTCATGACCTCCATCTGGGTTTTTCTTGGCAATAATACTGGAGTAGTTTGCCATTTCCTTCTCTAGCTCATTTTACAGATGAGGAAACGGAGGCAAACAAGGTGAAGTGACTTGCACAGGGTCACACAGCTAGAAAGTGTCTAAGGCCAAATTTGAACTCTAAGTATTTCTGGTTCTAGGTCCAACTCTCTATCGTCTAAATCAGTGATGGGCAAACTTTTTAAAGAGGGGGCCAAAGGAAAGGAAATGTTCATCTGTCAGGCTGTTTCTAAGGCAACTCTTTTGAAGTTTCATTGTATTGTATCCTACTCATCGTATTCCTCGGATTAGGAATAATGTCGTGCAACTGGATAGAACATTTCAAGGGGCCCCATCTGGCCTGTGGGCCATACATAGTTTGCCCATCACTTGTCAAAACCATCTAACTGCCTCATTTTGTAGCTGTAAGTAAATGGGGGCCAGAGATAAAAAGTGACTTGCCAGTTGGGGTCATGTATGCAGAAAACAACAGGATTCACAGGAGACCTACTGATTCTCAAACACAATGCACTGCATCTTTTCTCACAAGGGCAAAGGATTCTTGTGGACGCTGCTCAGGAATGAAGGTGAAGGGGATTGTCATGACACATCCCTTTAGGAAGGCAGAGTCACAGACAACTCTGCAAGATGACATGATGGAAAGGTGGGAGTTCTGGCCCACCCACCACCACAACTGTGCACAGAGGCCGGTGATGTCATATGAAGCTTTGACTTTTGCATGAAATCATCAGCATCGACAGGGACTTCGGAGTGTCGCCCCCTTTCCTCACTGCTTCCAGACAGAGCCGCACCCCAGCTCACATTATGATCTAACCTTCACCCTAAATTCTCCAGGGAAGAAGATTGCACAATTGCTCTGAGTAAGCTTTTCCACCTTCTCATGTCTCACACCCCAGCTGCCAGGACCTTTACAAAGGCAACATTAAACTGTTCTTGCTTTGTAACTGAACTTGAAGCTCATGTTGGGGCAATGAATAGGATGTTGGACCTGAGGACAGGAAGCCAAGGCTTTGAATTCTGCCTCAGGCATGTGCTCGCTGTGTGACCTTGAGGAAGCCTTTCTTGGTCTCTTTTTAAACCCTTACTTTCAGTTCTAGTGACAATTTCAAGAAAGAAGGGTAAGGGCAAGGCAAATTGGGTTAAGTGACTTGCCCAGGGTCACTCAGGTAGGAAGAATCTGAGGTCATATTTGTACCCAGGTCTTCCTGACTTCAGGCCTGACATCCTATCCACTGTGCTTCCCAGCTGCCCTATAAAATCTCTTTACTTCTCTGAATCTTAATTTCTTCATCTGTAAAATGATAGAATTCAATCTGATGACCTCTAAGAACTTTTCAAGTTGTTAATTTATGATCCTTTGTCCTTGTCCATGTCACCAAAGAAGATAGCTCTACAACTATGGTTTAATTTTATAGAACTCTAAAGATGGAAGATAATCACAATTATAACAGAAAATGTCACTGCTGTAGTTTCATTGGATTTAAAACAGGAAGGGTTAGGGATAGGGACTTACTCTGGGATCTCATTGATGTGGGAGGAATTTGGTCTGATTCTATCATTTTACAGACAGATCTGAGACAGCTTGGCATAGTGGGTAGACAGCAGACCTCTCTGGAAGACTGGCCTCTGATAAATACAGGCTGACTGAGCCCAGATAGCCCCCTTAATCTCTCAGTGGCCCAGGCAACCCTCTAAATCTATATTATAGAATAGCTGCTAATGTGCATTTGTTGGGAAACATTCTTTACTTGGTCTTCTCCATTTCAATGAAATCACAGGTTAGGTATAAAAAAAAAACACAAACCAAAACAATGAGACAAAATATAACAGACCAGAAAAATGTCAAGGCCAAGGACAGGAAATTACTTGTCCAAAGTCAAAGATCTAACAGATAGAAGTCAAGATTTGAACCTAAAGACTGACTTAAAATCTAGCTTTTTTCTCCTCCTCCTCTTCCCTATTCTTTTTACATATGAACATATACATACACATACACATACATGGATGTATAGAGATATATGTCTCTGTCTGTCTAGTTTTCTATCTATCTATCTATCTATCTATCTATCTATCTATCTATCTATCTCTATCTCTGTCCATCTGTCTGTCTGTCTCTGTCTATCTATCTGTCTATCTATCTATCTATCTATCTATCTATCTATCTTCATATCTTCATATCTTTCTATCTATCTAAACTTCTCACAGGCTTATTTAAATTCAGTTCAATAAATATTTAATGGTGGGAGGCAGCACAGAAGGACAAATTTGATTTGAAATAATTCACATATAAGGCACTAGAATTAAGAAGAAATGTAGGAAGGTGTCTTACGAAAGGTGTGATTTTAGCTGAGACTTGAAGGAAGTTAGGAAAGCCAGGAGGTGGTAAAGAAAAAGGAGAAAATTCCAAGCATTCAGGATTTCAAACTTGAATCTGGAGGTTATGTTGAAACAATGGAAAGACCCATAAAGTCTAAAGATATCAAATAAAAGGCTGCGATATTTAAGAGAATTTTAAGAGACTTAACTGGAACTTTGAAATCAAAGCTGAATTTGAAGAATACTCTAAAAGCAATTAATTTCTATGGTATACAACATATCTGTGGTATTATAAAATGGATCACAACATATTTCAAAAGTATCCTAACAAAACTGATAAAGTATTAAGAAACATGAGGCTCATCATTCTAAGGAAATTACTGAAATATTAAGACTTACTTGTTAGAAAGGAGGAGGAGGATTAAAATATATTCTTAGAGTATATGATAAATGAGTCAGAAGCTTATGGAAATATTTTTGGAATGAGAAGATGTCACTTTCATAAGCAAGATTAGAGCTGATAACAGGTATATGCATTGAATTTGTCAAAGCTAACCAAAAGGGTGTTAAACCTATGAAATGCCCAAGATCCAAGAATAGAAACAAAAGGTCTCTCATGAGTGACATCCACATAAATTCAATCAACATTATGCCCACTTAAGAAAAAAACAAACAAACAAAAAACAGGGTAAAATGGTTTAGTCATTAAGCAGTTAGTCAATAAACATTTATCAAACTCCTACTGTGTACCAAACACCATGCTAAGTTCTGAGGGTACAAAAAAGCCCCCAAAAGACAGTCTTTCCCTTCAGGGAGATCACAATCTAATACGGGAGGCAATAAGGAAAGAAATCTATATAAATACACTATATATGGGATAAACAAGAAATACTCTAAAAAGGAAAGGCAGTAGAATTAAGAAGGATCTAAAAAGTCCTCTTGTAGAAAATGAGATTTTAGTTGGGACTTAAAGGAAGCACAAGAAGCCAGGAGGCACTGATGAGGAAAGAAAGCACTTAGGCATGAGGTACACAGAGAGAAAATGCCCTGAGCTGAGAGATGGAATGTCTTGTTTGTGAAACAGCCAGGAGGCCAATGTCACTGGATCAAAGAGTACCTGGCAGGCAGTAAGGTGTAAGAAAACTCAAAAAGTAGGAGGGGACTAGGTTATAAAGAACTTTGATTGCTAAACAGAGAATTTCATATTTGTCCCTGTAGGCAACAGGAAGCAACTGGAATTTATTGAGTAGGGGTTGGATAAGAGGTACTATAATCAGATTTGCATTTTTAGGAAAATCTCTTTTGTGGCTGAAAAGAGGATAGATTGGAGTGAGGGAGAGACTTTGAGGCATTCAGGTTGCTTCTGCAATACTCTAGGCATGGTGTGTTGAGAGCTTGTACCAGAGTGATGGTAGCGTCAGAGGACAGAAAAGGATGTGCTCCAGATATGTTGCAGAAGTCAAATTGTGACTTCTGCTAGGATGTGGGAGAGACAGTGAGGGGTCCAAGATGACTCTTAGATTGTGAGCCTCCTGGATGATACTGACCTCTATAGTAATAGGAAGGTAGGAACAAGGAAATATTAAGGGGGAATGATAATGAGTTCCATTTTGGAAATGCAGAGATTAAAGTGTCTACTGGGCATGCAAGTTCAAGAGATTGGAAAGGTACTTGAAGAAGTGAGATTAGAAATCAGCAGAGAGATTAAGGTAGGACAGATAGGTTTGGGAATCATTAGCATCGAGCTGGGGATTAAATCCATGGGAGCTGGTGGGATTACCAAGTAAATTGTATAGAGAAAAAAGAGAAAATGGGTCAGGACTGAATCTCCTGTGGGACTCCTATAGGTAGCGAGCATGATCTGGATGGGGGTCCAGCAAAGGTGATGAAGAAGAAGCAGTCAAATTGGTAGGAGGACCAAGGGAGAGTTTTGCCCAAAAACTTGGAGGGAAGAGTGTTAAAGACTTTAGAAAAGTCAAAGAGAATGAGGATTGAAAAAATGCCACTGGATCTAGGAACTAAAAGAACACTTGTAACTTTGGATAAAGGATTTTTGATGGAATGATAGAAGCCAGATTTTGAGGGTTTAAGAAGAGAATGAAAGAAGAAAAAGTGGAGATACCAATGTTAGATAGTCTTTGCAAAGGGTAGATGATAAAGAGAACAATATCAGGAATAGAAGGATGAAGGGAGGATTTTTTTCAGGATAGAGGAGACATGAACATGTTTGTAGACAGTAGCAAATGAGCCCATAGCCAGGAAGAGATTGAATATGAGTGAAAGAGTGGGAAATGACAGTGGGAATGTTCTCTTGAAGGAGATAGGATGGAATGGGATTGCTGGTGTTGATAAACAGGTTAGCCTTGATAAGAAGTAAAGCCACTTCTTTACTTGAGACAGGGATGAAGGAAGAGATAGTGACTGAAACTATATGAATGATATGAGATAAGGAAGAGAGGAGAAGAAGCACTTCTGAATGGCCCATTTTTTCCCCTTAAAAATTATGGAAGGTTCTCAGCTGAGAGGACTTGGGGAGGGAAGCCATGGGATAAGGTTTAAGGAGGGATAAAAAGGTTTGGAAGAGCCACTGTGGAAAGTGGGATAGTGAGTTGATGAAGGAGGTTCAGGAGGATTGCCTAGCAGCAGTGAGGGCCTAGATGAAGTTGCATAAAATAAATTTGTAGTGAACTCAGTCAAAATGACTACATGATTATCTTTACCTTTGCTCAGCAGCACATGAGTAGGAGCAAAGGCAATAGATGGTAGGAGTGATCCAAGATTGTGGCTTGGCAGGGAGCGATCAGTGATATGATAAAGGGCTTTCAGATTTTTTTGCAGAGATGGGAGAATTTAAGATGGCATTTCAGGACCAAGTCATTGCTATCAGAAATTGCAGGAGCCAGACTTAGTGATTAATGTAAAGTATGCAAGAAAACAACAAAAAATATGTTGCATATCACTCTGGTTTGTAAAAACATAGCATCTACTAACTATGAATGAAATAGCAAGATATGACCCAGTATCCAGAATTATATATCCAAAGCTCAATATTTTTCTTGGACAAATTCCCATACTACAAATATAGTGTATACAAATATAGTATACAAATATACTGGAGTGCTCAACCAGACCATTATCACAGTCAAAACCTGGTCACAAGTATCTACACTTAACACTGATGGATAAAAACTTAAGAACAACATTTTAAATACAGGTGTCCATACTAAATATTCATACTTTCTAAGCTCCATGAAATAAAAGATAAACAAAATACTTACTTAAAAAAACTTAGCAGAGGAGATTAAAATATTGGGGGAATAAGGTACATATTATTCCCATAGTCCTGTCTGCTATTAGAATTGTACCAAGAATGCTTTCAGGGAATCTATGGAAGATGAGTTTACAGTCTAATACTCCTATTAATTTATAGAAAATTACATTTATTCAATCTACTGAGGCAATAGGCTATAGAAAACATAGAAGATAGTGACTTTTTCCTAGTATTTCTATTGGAAATCTATTGAGAAAGTTAGAAAGAATGAGAGAATCATAAGCATAATTACTACTGCCTATATGGTACCCAAATTAGGACAAATACCAACTACTCTTCTGTTGCATACCCTCATCTGATTAGTTTTCCATGAAGAGAAATACTGATAAGAATATTTTTTCTTTTTAAAAAAATTCGAAGATATATTTTTTCTAAACTCTTTTCTGAAGAACATATACAGTTCTTGCCCTCAAGGAGCTTATCGTCTAGGAGAAAAAAAATCATGCCACTTTAATAAAAACAAGAACTCAAAATTTATCCTTATGAAGTTTGTGCCTTAATGGACAGGCCATTAGGGACAATATCCTCTTCTATTTCAATTTCAACTCTCTCATTCCCCCTAATCCAAGTCCTCTGTTTTCATGTTGTTGTTTGCTTGCTTATCATATCTTATTCTTGAATACCACAGGATTGACCTTCCATACTTCCAAGTTTATAAAGATCTCTCTTTATTCTCTACTCCTAGTTGCCCATTAAAATGCATTCTCCTTTTCCATTTCTTTCCCAGCCCAATGTAGATCCACTTTATTAATCTGTCTTTTTGAAAAGACTGAAGTAAAGTATCTTTGGGTATGAATGCTTGATGATAGCTTAATGTGTTCTTTCTCTCTCTGATGGATATTTGCATTTTATCAGGAGATATCATATGCCCAGAGGAATGACTTTCTCTAGTTCTAGAATTTCAATCAGCTAGGCAGACCATTGAAGAAGACAGAATTTTGGGTTGTAAAGAGTCTTAGATTTTCTGTCAGAACATCTAAATTCAAGTCACAGCTTTGCTTTGTATAACCTGAGTCATAATAAGTAAGTCATAGAACATCTCCCTCAATTTCTTCCTCTGTGAATTGGGAAGACTGAACTACATTATTTTTGAGGCCTCTAACATCTCACATTCTACCGTAGTAACTACATTCTATAGTAGAATCTTTTCTCATCTCCCTTCAGGTGACCCTCTGGTGCTTTCACTCATTCAGACTGGCAGTCGAAAACCTGGATTCCAGTTCCCAAACTGTCTCTAACTGTGACCTTGAGAAAGTCACTTTTTTCTTCAACTCAATTTCTTCCTCTTATACAGAGAACATCAGACTGCAATTCTAAGATGCTACTTGCAGGGCCCTGACCTCACCACAGTGGGGGATGCCTTAATATATTAATATCTCATTATCTGTGATTACTTCCTGTGACCACATCAACTCAGCTGGTGGTAGAAATGGAAGAGAAGAATATTTCCCACTCCCAATTATGTAAAAGTAAATAAGACATGACTTTTGCCTTCAAGGAACTTATAGGGCTGACCTTGCCTAGGAGAGACAATACTCATAATGACTTTTGATGCATATTCCCTCATTTCTATCTCCTATCTTTGTATCTCTGGCACCCAGCACAGTGCCTGGTGCCTAGTAGGTGCTTAATAAATGCTTTGATTGGCTGATACTCTTGCTTTTACACACTGACCCAGCATTGGCTAATTTCTTAACGAATATCAAAGTCTGGTCATTAATCAGTTTCTTTCTCCTCTGTGTCCATTCAGCCATATATTTTGGTTCCCTGCCCTGTTTTAAGCTAGATTAACTAGAAGGGGGAAAATCTGCATTTTACAAATAGAGAACAAGATTCCTTAGGCTCTAGCATGAAAATAAATGTTTTCTATCCCAGTCCCTTCAAAGGCGGTCTCCCTCTCTGCCCCTGGCCCCCTTCCTTTTTATCTGCCTCTCCTCCATGCTTTGATATGTCACTTCTTAGCACCTTTGTTCCCAAATGGTGAATGTGCAGCTGTCTTTGAAGCTGACATCAATGCCAGTCCCTCTGCAGCACACAGAAGGGATTCTGGAGTTATGGAACTGATGGCAATTACCTCTCCTTAGAGACTGAACAGCCGTGGCTGGGTGACATGCCCAGCAACGTGTTCAACATCTGACAGGCCAAATCTTCCCCTGTCAGCAGTAAGGACCATGGAAGGATCTATAGGATGGAAACAAAGTTTGTATCTCTTCTTCAAAGCTAACGTGGCGATTCCAGCATCCAACGTGGAAGACAGTTGCAAAGGATGGCACATGCCTTAGATTGCCATTTTTTTTTTTTGCCAGGCTGGCAAGCTGCAGCATCACCGATCCAAGGACTGGACATACAACCATGAGTACCGTGTCTCCATGGACACAACTTTGGACAGTCACAGTTCAAATGCACACTTTGATTTTGAAGTAAAGATCTACTAGAACCTTCTACTGAATCCCTCCATTCATGCTGCCATTCCAGGCTTAAGATCGAGGGAGGCACAGCTGAACAATAGTCTAGGGGGAAATGATTTGAGAGTTTTAGTGAGCTTCCAAAATGAAGAGGGTTCTGTGACACGGGAGGGAATGTCCTGAGGAGGTGAGTCAGGCTGGAGAGGAATGATTTTAGGAAGCATGATGACGAATTAGAATGAATCCAGGATGTTAAAATATATGAGAATATTCTGTAGGAGGATGATTCGTTTAAGAAACTAGAGGTATTTATTCCAGAAAAGAAAAAGAAGAGTGGGTTGTGGCATGTTTGCTGAGGTCAGGTATTTGAAGGGTATCAGGTGGAAGAGAGCCAGTGGTGTACTGGTAAATATTTAATAACTGGATCTCTGAAAAAAAAGTGTCCATGACACACTTAAATTTAATCTAAATTATTAATATTTTCTCTCTCACTTTCTTAAGTCTAGACAATCATTAAAACAATAAATCAGGCCTTTATTTGTGGTGTTTGCTTATTTCCTAGGCACAAAAACTTCACTGAAAATTTAACAATCAGCTCTAGCACACCCCTGAAGAGGGGAGAGGTGTACTTTGTTCAATTACAGGTGAAGAACTGGGAGGATTAGATAGAGGCTGTAAAAAAGCATATTAAGGGTTGAGGTAAGGAAGAAAAAAACTTTTACAAATTAGAACTCTCCCAAAGAGGAATGGGCTGACTTTGGAGGAAATGTTTACCAATCCCCAGACATCTCTACAAGTTGAGGCTACGTGACCATTTATTTGTCATGAGCTATAGAGATATTCCTCATTCATAGTAAATATTTAGATGGGGGAAGGTCCTCTGAAATCACTTAATCCAACCCCTTCATTTTATAGGTAAGGAAAATGAGGCTTAGAGAGATTAAGATATGTTCAAAATCACATCAATAACAAGAAACAGAGCTGGGATTTGAACTCAACTATTTCTGCCATAGCATCCTACCTTAAGTAGATATAAATTGGTCTAAATGTCTTCTTACCTATCTTCTGAATCTGAAATTCTGCGTATGATTCCCTCACAGTGGGTTGTGTAGATAGCAGGGGTGCATACAAAGGATTTTTCAAAGTGGGGAAATTAATATTTATACAGCCTACCTCACAGAGCTGTTATGAGGAAAGAGCTCTGTAAATCCTATGTAGCATAAAAATGGCGTTTTGCTTTCTAAGGAAGATTGTGAAGACAATGATGTCATAATATTTGTCAATTTTCTTCTTGTGGCACCTCTCATACTAAATACTTTGTGACCTTAGAACTGGTCCTTCAGAATTAAAGAAAAAGAACAATTTTGTGATGGCAATGAATTGGAAATCGAGGGATTATCCATCACTGGAGGAATGACTGAACAAGTTGTGGTATGTGATTGTGATGGAATATTATTGTGCTATAAGAAATGATGTGCAGGATGATTTTGAAAAAATCTAGAAAGACTTCATGAACTGAGGCAAAGTGAAGAGAGTAGAACCAAAAAAAACATTGTATACAGTGACAGAAATATTTTTTGATGAATAACTGTGAATGACCTAGTTATTCTCAGCAATGCAGTGATCCAAAACAATCCCAGAGATCATGATGAAAAATGCCATCTGCCCTCTGAGAAAGAACAGATGGAGTCTGAATGCAGGCTGAAACATATTATATTTCTCTTTCTTTTTTCTTTTTTTTTTTGTTTGATATGTCTTCCACAAAATGACTAATATTGGAAAATGTTTTACATGATAGCAAATGTAAAATCTATATAGGATTGCTTACTATCTCAAGGAGGGGAGAGAGGTGGGAGGGTGGGAGGGAACAAAAGCAGGAGGAGGAAGAGAATTTGGAACCCCAAATTTAGAAGAAAATGAATTTAAAAAAATGTTTCACATGTAATTGGGGATAGATAAAATATTATTAAAAAAGAAAAAGAATAGATTCAAGAAATTCAGTAGTGTCCCTCTTTTTATAATGTGGGGTAAGCTTCTGGTTTAGGTATTTTTCCTAGTTCTTTATAGAAGCAAGAGCCTTTGGAAGAGGAACTCTGATCTCTTCATTGGATGGGGACCTGATTCTAAGGAAATTTTGTTGAGGTTGAACATGGAAAGAAACACATTTATTCAAATAATTAAACAGAAAGTCCTACAATTTTAATTAGGGGTATAGTTAACTATTTTCTCAGTAGACTGAAAGTTCTTCAAATTTGCCTTTTCTCATCTGCGTATATTAAAAGTACCATCCAATAAACATTCATTAACTGCCTTCTATATGCCAGGCAATGCCCCTGCCCTCAAGGAGTTCACTATTTTAATGGGGGAGATACCAAAGTTCCAATAATAGTGAAGGCCCTGCTGGGTTTTGAGGGGTCAGAGTTAATGAGTACCATATTTTAGGACTGAAATTAATAAAATGGAGTGGCTCCTAAGAAAGCTAATAAGGATGACAAAAAGCCTTAAGATCATGCCATAACTCGTTTTAAATGTGTATGGTGGGTCTAGGCCTGGAAAATGTGTATATGCATGTATATATGCAGAGACATATGTGTATACATACTTTCAGAGAGAGAGAGAGAGAGATACACAAGCACTCATACTGTCTCCTCATTAGACTGTAAACTTGATGAGGACAGGCACTATCTTACTTTTGTCTCTTCTTCCTTCTTCCCTAGTACTTAGCAATGTTAGCACATAGTAAATACTTAATAAACACTTGAGTAACTGATTTATTGATTTCTCTAAGGGACAAAATAAGGAGCAATGGAGAGAAATTGTAAAGAGGTGAATTTATACTTATTATAAAGAAAAAAAACCCACAAAAATTCCTAACAATTAGAGCTTATCCAAAAGCAAAATGTACTACCTTAAGAAGCAGTGGGTTCGTCCTTTTCAACAAATGTCATAAGACTGCTTGGTGAGAGTAAAGTAGAGAGAAATGCTGTCTAGATTATTCATTGCTTGAGATGTGACCTCTGGGGTCCCTTCTATTGTTAGAATTCTCTCATCTTTTAAAAAAACATATAATAACCCTCCAAAGAAGATTTTATAAGGGTTATTGTGACCCTTTTCCAAGTGGATGACTGACTGAGGCCAGGATCTTACTTTTTGGTTTAAATTTCCTTCATTCTGGCATCTTGCTTTTGAACAAGTTGGTTTTAGCAAACATTCTTTCATTTCCTTTTGTCTACTGGATGTCTACAACTGGATGTCTGAAATATCTTCAATATAAACTGTACCAAACAGAACTCATCAATTTCTCTCCCTCCACATATCTTCCCCTCTTCTGAAATTCCTTCTTACTGTCAGGGTTCCACCATTTTCTCAGTCATCTGGGCTAGAAACCAAATTATCATCTTCAGCTCCTCACTCTCTTACTCTTCCCATATCTAATCTGTTGCCAAGACCCCATGATTTTACCTAGCTCTCACCTCTTCCCTATTCCCTCTTTCATTGTACTATCCAAATGCCGACTTTCATCACCTCATTCCCCTATTACTACACTAACCTGCTGCCAGACCTCCCTGCAACAATCTCCCCACCTCAGGCCATCCTTCACTTAACTGTCAAACTATCTTCCTAAAGTTTAACTCTGACCGTGTCATTCCTCTACTCAGTAAACTATAGAACAACCCTAACATTTCTAGGATCAAGTACAAAATCCTTTCCTCAACTTTTAATGACTCGTTGTTGAGCCTCTTTATTCCTTTCTTGTCTTCTTATATACGACTCCTCTGCACCTGTTCTGATATCCAGGAACACTGGCCTTCTTACTGTTTTTTGAACAACACATTTCACCCCCCAACTCTATGCATTTTTTAGAGCTGTCTTCTATACCTATAACTTTCTCTTTCTTCAACTCTGCCTCCTATTTCCTTCCCTCAAGTTTTAGCTAAGGTCTCATCTTCTGTAAAAAAATTATGGTCTTCCATAATCATGTTGCCCTTCTATTAATGATCCACAATTTATCCTGTCTACATATTATTTGCGGGAAGTTAGGTGGTACAGTTGCTAGAATCAGCTGGACCATGAATCAGGAAGACTTATCTTCCTAAGTTTAAATCTGTCCCAGACACTTACTAGTTATGTGACCCTGGGCAAGTAACTTAATTCTGTTTCCCTCAGTTTCTTCATCTGTAAAATGAACTAGAGAAGGAAATGGCAAACCATTCAAGTATCTTTGACAAAAAAACCCAGGTGGGGTCAAAAGGAATCAGACACATTTGAAACAATTGAACAAAACACCAACAATATCTTTAAAAAATATGTAGTTGTTTAAATTATGTCTCCTCAACTGGACTGTAAACTTTTTAAGAGCAGGAACTATCTTTTATTTTGTGTCTCTAGCATAATTCATGACACGTAGCTGGAACTTAATAAATGCTTAGTGAATGACCTATTCTATCCTTTCATGTGACCAGGCAGATTACCCCTAAAATTCATAACTTCTTTAATGATTATGTAT
The DNA here is from genome assembly GCF_016433145.1 of Gracilinanus agilis. Lineage (NCBI taxonomy): Eukaryota > Metazoa > Chordata > Mammalia > Didelphimorphia > Didelphidae > Gracilinanus > Gracilinanus agilis. Next base: position 103,309,387 of record NC_058132.1, read on the forward strand.
TATAATATCTGCTAGGCTGTAAAGCTCTAAAGGGAGCCAGGGAATAACTTTTGGATATGAGATTTGTTGAGATAACCTTTTTACTAAGGTTAGGTGATTCTAAGAGTCTAAATTATAAAGATTTTAGAGTCTAAGATTCTTGGAATATAAAATTAGAAGATGTTTGTTTCTAATGTAATAGGAATGTGTCCAATGGCCATAATGGATAGGAATGTGTCCAATGGCCATAATGGAATCCTCCAGAGTGATTTCAAGTGCCCTTAATGTCAAAAGTAAAGGATTTTCACCAGGAGTTCAATTCTTACAGGATTTACATGTGGATGGAGGGATTGTATCCAGTAACATCTACTCAGAAATAAGAAATCAAAGTTGCTTACAAAGGAGATGGAGGGGTATGGAGCTTCTGAAGTAGTAGGAGAAAGCAGAGAAAGATTTTTTTTTAAAGCTGATTTCTGTTGTTAGGGTAGAGAGATGGAATGGGGAGTTTATGGCGCCCCACAAGAACATACAAGTCCTGGCAGAATCTTGATGACTAGAGGCAAGTCAAGATACTTAAACATACTGTAGCCTCATCTCAGAGACTATTGCAGGATTCTATGATGATATGAAACCTAAGCTTTTACAATGAGGCTATAAATTCTATGTCCTTCTCTTATTATACAGTGGGGGATTAAAGGAGATTAGGTTATATTAGAGAACTCCACCCCACCTCCTCCCAGTGATTTAAATGTGTTGCATCCATTTGTATATGGAACAGAAAGGGAGTCTACTATTCTATTATTGCTTCTTTCTTGATATTTATACTGATTTTGTGTCTTAATTAGATGCTTTTGATATTGGATTTGTGGTCCTTATGTCCTATAAATTGAATAGATTGCTAAGAATGGCCAAAGTTGGGTGTCCTAGGTGTCCTATCTCTGTTTCTATCTATAACAAGGTTGACAATTAAGAGAAAAAACAGGTTTTGAATTTTTGTCTTCTAACTCCGAATTCAATATTCTTTGTAACGTACAATGTTGCTTTGAGAAATGAATAGGACTTCAAAAGTGAAAAGGGATGGAAGGCATTCCAGGAGTAGGGACATAAACCAAGGGATGGAGGTGGTGGGACTTTGCCTCCCCTCCCCAAGATCTCACACCAACTCTTTCCAATCATCTTTCCAACTGTTGAGCAGCCACCCATTCTTAAAAACCCAATTCAAATGCTTCCCCTTTCCAGGAAGGATTCCTGGAGCTGGTGATGACCTTTCCTCCCTCAGATCTAGCTATGTGAGGTGGAATAAGTCACTTTACATCTCCATGCCTCTGCTTTTTCATGTACAACAAAGAAATGATTCTTACACTTTAAGAACCTGAAAGGTTACTGTAGGAAAAGCAACTAGGAAAAGAGAATCTCTCTTCTAATTGGTACATCAGGATTTGCCCAGACTTAGAGGTATATAAATTATTGAAGTACACTGGAAGAAAATGGCAGAAACTTTAGAGGTAATCAGGTGCTTTCATTGCAAAAGGTCATTAAGACTAAGGAGATTATCACCTCTCTATAAAAGGTTTCATTCTTTATGTGGGGAGATGATCTTGCTAGAAACAAATTTTGGATTATTTTCTGGGCCTTCCTAAAGGCTGCAATCAAATGCCAAGCCAAAGGAATGTAGCCCCTAAATCAGGACTTCATTATTTTTTTTCACTGAATGGACATTTTAAAAACACCTACTCTCAGTTACACTAATAATGTATGATGATCAACTGTGAATGATGTTACTCTTATCAACAATGCAAGATTCCAATACAGCTCCAAGGGACTCATGACAAAATAAGGCTATCCACCTCCATAGATGGAACTTCTGAATGCAGATTGAAACAAACCATTTTTCACTTCATTTCCTTCATGAAGTTTTTCTTATATAAGCGATATATGTCTTTTTTATGATGTGAAAATGGAAATATATATTGCATTACAGCACATGTATAACCTCTATCTGCCATCTCAAGGAGAGGGAGAGGAAGGTGGAAAGAAGAGAACATGGATTGTTTTGTCAGAAGATGATCATTAAAATTATCTTCCATCTCAAGGAGAGGGAGAGGAGGGTGGGAAGAAGAGAACATGGATTGTTTTGTCAGAAGATCATTATTAAAATTATATCTACATGTAATTGGGAAAATATAATAAAAATATAATTGGGAAAAGCATCTACCTATGCAGATTATTTTGACAATTATTCAAGTAGGTTAAAAAAAGATACAGTCTTTGAATTCAGAAACTAATATTTAATAAGGTGATTAGAAACAGAGATAACTAGAATATACAATCTTGCAAGAGAATTTCATCAGATTCTGGATTTAGAATTGGAAAAGACCTTAGAAATCATCTAGATCAACCCCTACTCACTTTATGGAAAAAGTACTGAGGTTCATGGAATAAGTAATAGCCTGATTCTTACAAGTGGTATGACAGAGCCAGTATTTGAGTCAAGTTCTTCTGACTCTAAATCTAACATTCTTCCAATTGTGTCATGTAGTTTCTCTTTTAAGAGGTGAAAAATGAAGCTCTATATTCAGCGTGAAGAGGAAAACCTTTACTTAGGGTGTGTGTGTGTGTGTGTGTGTGTGTGTGTGTGTGTGTGTGTGTGTGTTGGTAATGGAGGAGGCAATATCTGAGTTGAGCTTTTAAGCGATGGGTAGGACTTCAAAAGTCAAAGAGAAGAAACTTCCGGTTAAGATGGCGGCAGAGTAAGGAGCAGCTGCTCGATCTCTCCTGACCGAACCACACAGAACCCCTCAAGGGGAAATAAAAACGAGTCCAGAGGAACGAAGGAACCCCACAACAGGGCGCAGCATTGAAGGTACGCAGAATCGGGGCATTTCCACACTTTAAAGGGGTGAAACAGTTCACACTAAAACACGAGAGGAAGAAGCCCCTCCCCCACCCCCCACAC
>NC_058132.1:103321747-103340027 GCF_016433145.1 Gracilinanus agilis
ATTGATTGATTGGTTGATCCTGATGGGAAAGTCCCCTTTCCCACCTAAGAGGGACAACTACCCTGTAACTGATAGTTTTAGAAAGTTGCTTGGGGTTTTGTGAGGTTAAATGATCACCTGTGATCCCATAGCTGATACGTAGCAGGGAAGGCATGAATTGAATGAAATAAATTTTGTGCCAGAAATTAAATGCCTAGTCAGAAGCAGACTCCATCTACTACTCACTATGGTGCCCCTCTTGCCTTTCTCTCTCTCTCTCTCTCTCTCTCACACACACACACACACACTCACTCATACATACACATCATCATCATCATCACCACCAGGCCCCAGTTTCTGGAACATCAATTAAAGAGACAGTTTAGAACATTGGACCTGGCATCAGGAATATCTATAACTCCTATCTCTACTACCTGCTACTTATCTCACTATGGCAAGTTATATTTGAGTATCAATTTCCTTATCTGTAAAATGGGAATAACAGGTATAATAATATTATATCTATATCACAGATTTATTTCAGGCTTAAGTAGAGTACATATAAGGCACTTTGCAAGCTGTAATATGCAGATTATATTTATCAATATGTTAATATCAGTTATCATCAATATAAAATATTAGCTATCTTCTCTGATCATTATGTAAATATGTTATCAATGTGTATGTATCAATTATTTTTACTAATCAATATGTAAACATTAATGATTATCAATCTATGTGTAAATATCAATTATTATTATCACCAGATTAAAAGAGGAGGCAGCTAGGTGGCTCATTGGATAGGGAACCAAGCCTAGAGATGGGAATCTGGGTTCAAATTGGGCCTCAGACACTTCCTAGCTCTGTGGCCCTGGGCAAGTCACTTAAAGCCCACCATTCTTCTGCCCTAGAACTGATACCTAGTATTGATTCTAAGAGAGAAGGTAAGGGTTTAAAAAGAAAAAAAAATTAAAAAAGGAAGATGAGAGGTAAGAGAAAGACACGCAAGAAATCCCTTCTTTAGGACAGGGATGGAGAAATAAACTCCTAGTGGTTTTAGCAAACTGCCTGTCAGATGAGGTATAGAAAAGCCACGAGAAGCAGCCCTAGAAGGGTCATAGTTTGGGGTCACCTGATACTTATCTATGTCTCTTCCAGATAGCAGCTAGCTAAGAATATCAGCTTCACATATTAGGATATTAAAAATATTACAATTACTTTTAAACACACAAAAAGGGGGAATAGAAATAATTTTATTAAAAAAAATAAAGAGGACCTCAAACAAAACTATCTTTATTAATATTTCTACAGTGGTGATAAAAGAGATGGATTGGAATTAGATATGGAAAAAATATGGAATATTCTACAAGTGAAATCCAAAGGAGACCAAGTGAGTTATGAAGGTCATTTCTCATTAATGTTGAACTTTTCCATTTCTTCCTAGACCGCATTGTGATTCAGACCTTGCATACAGCTTCCGATTCTTTTGGCAAGCACTATATTAGAAGGGGCTGTTTATCATCATTATTATTATTATTAGCACTATTATTAGTATTCTGAAACAGTGTTCTTTAATCCAATTACCAGCAGAATTTAATAATGATTCATTTATATTACATTTTAGGTTATCCAAAGCACTTTACATTACATTATTTCATTAATCATCACAATGCTATGGTGAGATAGAATATTTTTGTGCCCAATATAAAGCTGAGGCAAAACCAAGGCTCAGTGCAATTGAGTTGGTCAAAGTCGTATAGTTAGTCAATTGGCTGAGGCAGGATTCAAACCCAGGTCTTCTGACTTGAAGCCAGATTCTCTTTCTATAACACCAAGTCAACAAGCATTTATTTAATGTATACTTTGTGCCAGGCATTATTTGTTTCTCTGTGCAGTTAATGGAATATATTTTCATAGTCTCATTTGTGGGGTAGTATTGTGAAAGGCACGACACTGAAGAGTCATGAGGGGAAAAATATGAAGGAAAAATCGGTAAGTGTAAATTCCAAAAGAGCAGTGATTATTCATAGCATCACAGGATCATAGACATAGAGCTGGAAGGGACTTTAGAGGTCATCTAGTCCAACCCTCTGTTTTTGAATATTAGGAAACTGAGGCAACCAAATGGTACAATGAATAGAAGGAATAAATTGCCCAGCCTAGAGTCAGGAATACCTGAGTTCAAATCTTGCTTCAGAAGCTTACAAGCTGTGGGACCCTGGGCAAGTCACTTAACCCTGTTCCTCCCTCAGTTTCCTCACCTGAAAATGAGCTGGAGAAGGAAATGGCAAACCATTCTAGTAACTTTGCCAAGAAAACCCCAAATGGAGTCACAAGGAGTGAAACATGACTGAAAACAACCGAACAATAAAAACAACTCTGAGGTTCTAAGTCACGCAGTGAGTTAAATGGGCTTTATTTGGGGTTTTTGTACTAGACCTCCTTCATCTAGAATAATGGAGGCATCAATACATTCAGTACAAGAAGAGGGCCCAAATGACTTCCAATATATTATCTCATTTGTTAGAATATCCCTGTGAGGTAGGCAGGGTATAGATATGACACTTATTTTCTAGTTGAGGAAACTGAGACCCTGAGAGAAGAATGACCTGACCACGGTCAAACAATTCACAATGGAGATCTGAAACGGGGATCCTGCTTTTCTGACAACATTTGAGAATCTTCCCATCTTTTACTTCTGTCATTTCAGTCATGCCCTACTCTCCAGGACCCCATCTGAGATTTTCTTGGCAAGGATATTGGAGTCCATTGCCATTTCCTTCTTTGGCTCATTTTATAGATGAGAAAACGGAGGCAAACAGGGTAAAGTGACTTGTCCAGGGTCACATAGCTAGTAAGTGTCTGAGGCCAAATTCAAACTCAGATTTTCCTTACTGTAAGCCCAGTGCTTTATCCAGATGTGCCACCTAGCTGCCCAATTTTCCCATAAGTCACACGAATAGGAGGAAAATGATTTGAGAAGCAGCAGGCTGACAGTAAGAGGCAACTTGAATCCTGTACTGTTAAAGCTAGGACAGACCTAAAAGGACATCTTGTTCAAACCTCTTGTTTTCCAAATGGAGAAATTGATGCCTAGAGATCAAAAGGTCCAAGGATTGTGCTTTATGTCAACCAGGTCCCCAAAGTCACCATTTACCTTGGCAAACCTTTGGGGCTTAAAACACTTTCAGGAGGTGTCTGCGATGTAGGGAAGAGTTTTCATTGAGAAGCTTTCATTGAGAGTTCCTTGGATCCTAGGGTTATTGATGGAGGGGTGCAAGGGGAATAAAGGTTATCTAATCCAAACCCTTCATTTTATAGATGAGGAAACTGAGGCATAAGAAGGTTGAATGACTTGGCTGCTGAGATCAAGCAGCTAGCAAGAGGCAGGACAGGAATCTGGATCTGGATAAAGCTCTGAAATTCAGTCTGCATTTATCATATACTATTGGAGAAATGAAAATGTTTTAGGGTCTATTGAAAATACAAAAGAACTTTAAGTCACAGTCTCTGCCTCCAAGGATGATTTAATCTAATAGAGCAGAGAAGACGAGCTAGGTATCTATGTGTCTAAACAGATGGAGTGGTGGACCTGGAGTCAGGAGGACCCTAGCCAAGTTCTGCCCATGGCACTTGCTAGTTGTGTGACTCTAGGAGAATCACTTCATCTCCAGCAGCCTCACATTTGCCAACTGTAATAACAGTGGCTACCTCACAGTATTGTTTAAATGATGGGCAGCATCATTTGTTGAGCTCAGAATAGTATTCTTATCACCATCATCATCACTAGTACTTATACAGAGATTTAAGATTCACAAAGTGCTTTACAACAACCTAGGAAGTAGATATTATTATTTCCCATTGTACAGATGAGAAAAGTAAGGCAAAGGGCATGTTAAGTGACTTGCCCAAGGCCACACAGCTCCGATCAGAGGCAGCATTTGAGCTCAGGACTTACTGACTTTAGGTCCAGTATTTTCTATTGCCATCCCTCACTGCCTTCAGACTACATCATAACTCCTAAGGTTCATTCTAGGGCTGTGTTCCACATGAGAACAAACTGCAGAATGAGGGGAGACAGTGAGAAGAAACAGAAATGGCCTGGTGGTCTGCTGAAACCTTGAGAACATTAAAAAAAATCATCTTGCTGCTGTCATCAGTGAAACTATTGTTTCTATTTTTTGGGTTCCTACATCACAAACAAAATGGAATTTTGAGTTCTAGGCTCTCTCACTGTTGTTTCCTCATTTTTAGCTTTGCTAGTTTTGTCTCTCTTCCTAGTCTGTAAGCTTCTTGAAGACATGGGCAGCAGATAATTTCTCTTTTTCTTCTCCAACAATTGTGATGACAGTGGATATTTTTATAATGCTTTAAGGTTTGCAAAATGTGTCATATTTTTTTTAATTTTTTTTAAACCCTTACCTTCTGTCTTGGTGTCAATACTGTGTATTGGCTCCAAGGCAGAAGAGTGGTAAGAGCTAGGCAATGGGGATCAAGTGACTTGCTCAGGGTCACACAGCTGGGAAGTGTCTAAGGCTAGATTTGAACCTAGGACCTCCCGTCTCTAGGCCTGGTTCTCAATCCACTGAGCTACCCAGCTGCCCCCAAAATGTGTCATATTTTAATTCATTTAATCTTGACAACAACCCTTAAAGTAAAGAAAATGCTTATTACAATTAAAATCTTGAGAGATTGATTTTGGGGTAAGAATATCAGTTGATTGACTACATGTGTTCATTGATTAGGTCAGCTCTTTGAAATCTTAAAGTTCCATCAAAATTGGAATAAATGGAACTTTCAGATTTATGGAGAGCTTTCTTGTCAATTATCTTGTGAAAATCCTAAAATCCAAGGAGTATTCGCCTTATTTTACAGATGAAGAAACTGAGATTCAAAGCAGGTAAGCAACTTTTGTAAAGTCACACACCTAGCAAACGGCGAGCCAGGTCAGGAATGAACCTCTTTTGACTTGGAAAGCTGCTGGGGTGAATGCCACAAGTACTAAATTAGAGAATGGGACAGAGGTGTGTGCAAAACCCTAAATCTGTCAGAAAGAGTTCTTGCTGTCAGAAAGATGAGAGTCATTTATCCAACTTCTTTCCATAACTCATCTGCAAGAAGAAAGGGGGGGAAAGAGATTACTTGGGTCTTCTTTAATTGGGAATTTGAATGACTATCTCTTATGTGGGTTTGAATTTCTGTCAGGGATGGGCCCTGGGCCAGAAGCCAGGATAATTTACAGGACCACAGGCAAATGCCCTTCCCTTTGACCACTGTACTTAGCTTTGGTCTTAATTATTTAAAAAGACTTTAAATTTTATGAGAGCACCCTAAGGCCTGGCAGCTAAGGGCACTTAAAAAAAGTGAAAAATTAAATCCAGATGTTTAGAGGATACTGGATTTAAGATGGAATGCCATGGGAAGGATGATTGGGATTGTTTTCCATCTAAATATCACTGGCCATCTATACCTCACCCTTCTTCCAGCACTTCATAGTCTGCTTCAAAAGTAGACTGCAAATGAGATGACCCAATTGTAATTATTGCAACTGGTTTTAACTCGCCCTATAGTCTTGGACAAGTCACTTATCTTTTTTGATTCTCAATGTCCTCATATATAATGTAGAGATAATATCAGAACATATTTCACAAAGTGATTGTAAAGAAAAGCTAAAGAAAGGTGGGGCGGGGGGGGGACTTCATCTTTTTAGTGTGTTCTGGACATTTTGGTAGTCATGGTGTGTAGCCTGGATAATATCATGTCTCAGAATCATGTTTTAAAATGCATAAAACAAACTACAGAGTATTACAAAAGGAACATGATACCAGAAATAGTTATGTATCTATATATCTATATATATTTATGTATACATGTGCACATATGTATATGTGTGTATTTTTAAAACTACATTCATGTACCCCAAGTTAGAAGTTCTGATGTAGAGATTTTTTGAACCAGCAAAAGGAATCTGTATTCATGAAAGACATAGACTTAAATTTTAGCTCTGAAACTTATTAGTTTTGTGCCTTTGATAATCATTTAACTTATATGACTTTTTTTTCTGTAAAATTGGAAGATTCATCTTTGCACAATTAGACTATAAACTCCTCTATTCAATTGGAAGTCCTTGAGGGCAGGGACTGTCTTTGGCTTCTTTTTGTATCTTCAGTGTTTAGCACATAGCCTAGCACATAGTAGGCATTTAATAAATGTTTATTAATTCATTGATAGGATTATTGCTAGGAAAGTGTTTTGGAACCACAGCAGAATGTTTTAGAATGACTCAAGAGAGAAATAAGCATCATGAGAGAAGAGAAGAATTGAGAGCCTATTTGATAGAATTTGTAAAACAGAAAAACTTGAATCCATGATATTCTCATTAAGACCAAAACCAAAAAAACCCCAAAATTCAAAAAGGGAATAATTGATTGGAAATTTGTAGTAAAGGAGAAGGATCTGGAAGAAGAGAAGCAACAAGCAATGATATTAAAAGAAATAATAGCTATACAATTAAAACCTATTGTTCTCAAAGAGAATGAGTAGAGAAAACTTAAGGATTTTAGATATTTTAGAAGAAAAGGACAAATTAAAAATATGGTATCAAAATTCAAGAAAAATATAAGAAAATAACCCAGAACTTCTGAACCTAGAAAACAAAATATTGGTTTGAGGGTGGAGGCAAGATGGTGGAGTAATCCTCAGTAGCTCTGTGCCACCATGAGAATCCTCTCTGACCAACATTAAAATATCACCACAAAATAAATACAGGAGAGAAAGAACCAATAAAGAGACAGAGTGAAACAACTTTCAAGAAAAGAAAAACCCAAAGATAGGCAATGAACATCTGTGTCACTGAGGTGAGAGAAGAGCAGACCCAGCAACAAGGTGTAGCAAGGAGGAAAGAGCAAGTCAAGAGCAAGCCAAGAGTGACCACACTCTCCCACTCCACACTTGCTATTCAAGGTTTGGGAACCTATGTCCAAGCCAACATCCAGATCCTAAGACCCTGCTGAATAAATAGAAGTACAAGCCAACTCAAACCCTTTGAAATTCCAAACTGTGGAGAAGTCTAGAGCCTCAGAGCCCAGGGAATTCTAGTCTGGGCTTGAGACAAGGACTTAATTCACACTTTGTGGTGGATGACAGGAGAGAGAGAGACAGAGAGAGAGACAGAGAGAGACAGAGAGAGAGATGGGTTTACAAACTCAAACTGGTCTCATGCACAGAACTATTGAGACCCCATTCTGGAATTGGAGGACTGCTTAAAAAGAGACACAAGGAGGCAGTTGAGATCCATTGTCCTTGTCTTTTGGGAGGAGCAGTGAGAGAACTTCCTGTGAGTGGATCTGTCTTTGCCTGAGGGAAGTTTACTTACCTGTTCCTGAGAGCTGGTGGTTCATGTATTCCAGCTACCCTAAGATCCAGAGATCCTATCCATCCCTGTCTCCAATTCCCATCTTGCTGTATTCCTATTAGTTCCTTGTTACTGAGAGTTTTTCTGATTGTGTATGTGAGAGAGCTACCAATACCCAGAGAAACCTATCTGTGAAGAAGAGGATTGTAGCCATCTTGGGCCTCTTCCTAATAGGCTGAGCTCATCAAGAATTCAAATCCTTTCTACTCTGACAAACTTTTAACTTGACTCTCTTTAATTTGAGGACCAGTCAGCTCAGATTAGAGAGTTAGTTTGGGTTTATAGAGAGATTCAGTGTAGTATAAGTGTAGCTTGAAAACTTTGAAGACTATTCTGTGAGGAACCCATAAGAGTTGGGCAGAGAAACTAGATTTTAAGATTAGGGACTCCTTTTCCCTTGTCCTCCTCCTTCATCTTTTACTTGGATATAAATAAACTTCAGGTGCTATTTTTACCAAGTTGTAAAATAGTCAGATAGCATTTTGGGGCCTACAAGTTGACACTCAGGCCTACACAGGCCTGTATAGCCTATTTACTCAGTGGCATAGTAACAAGTCTACAAACCTTTCCATCTATATTATCTACATATTTCACTACTAAGTACTAAGTACATATCTTTTTGCCTAAAGCTTAGGGCAGAGCTCCAAGACAGGAAAATCATGGGTATGCTTGCTTGGATCAAGTACACAGTTAAACCATAAACTTGAGGCTAAGCCTAAGGCTAGAATTTGACTAGCCCCTGACCTGATCAAGATCAGAGTGAGATCAAAAGCTTACACCTAAGCCTAAGGCAAATCTTTAAGCTATCAGCATCTCAAGGGTCAACTGAATCAGCTTGGGGAGGGGCCTTACAGAACTCTCAGCCCTCAGACCATCAATCATCATCCCCCCAAGCCTACCTATAATTAGATAGGAAAAATGAGCAAACAACAAAAAAAGCACCTAACTCTAAAGAATTTTTATAAAGACAAAAACCAAGGTACAGACACAAAAGGGCACTGTGAAAGCAAACACACCCAAAGTGCAAAAGAAAATTGTGGATTGGACACAGATTCTGGAAGAACTCAAAACAGACTTCAAAAACCAATTAAGAGATGCAGAGGAAAAGTGGGAAACAGAAATGAAAGTGATACAAGGAAAAATGAATGTCATACAAGGAGAAAGGAAATTGATACAAGAAGAAATGAAAGTAATGCAAGAAGAAATAGGCCAATTGAAAAAGGAGAACCAAAAGACAGAGGAAAATCAGGCCTTAAAAAATCAGAATTGGCCATCTAGCAATTAATGATTTTTATGAGAAATTAAGAAACAATAAAGCAGAATAAAAGGAATGGAAAAATAGAGGAAAACATGAAATATCTTATTGAAAAAGATAACTGAGCTAGAAAATAGACCTAGGAGAGACAATGTGAGAATTATCAGGCTACCTGAAAGACATGATGGAAAAAAAGAACAACCTTGGACATCATATTAGAAGAAATTATCAAAGATTACTGCCCAGAGATCCTCAAAAAATAAAATAAAATTGAAATGGAAAGAATTCACAAATCACCTCCAGAAAGAAATCCTCAAATGACAACTCTCAAGAATATAATAGTTAAATTAAAGAGTCACAAAGCCAAGTTAAAAATACTCAACCAGCCAGAAAGAAATACCATGTAGCTATAATCATGATTTCACAAGGCATGGAATATATTTAGGAAAGCAAAAGATCTGGGTTTATGATACAGAGTCCCCCATCCAGTAAAACCGAGTAAATTCCTTTGGAGGGGAAAAATGGACATTCAATAAGATTGAAGATTTCCAAGCATTCTTGAGGAATAAGCCAGACCTAAACAAAAAATTTGAAGTCCAAACATGCTATTATATTCTTGAGAGTTGTCATTTGCTGGGAAATTTGGAAAACAGTATGGGGAAAATTAATTTTAGATCAACATTTAAATTCACAATGGGTAAATGACTTAAATATAAAGAGTGAAATCATAAATAAATTAGGTAAACATAGAATAGTATACATACTGTCATATCTGTGGGAAAGGAAGGAATTTAAGAACAAGCAAGAGATGAGATAGAGAACATTGCAAAACACAAAATGAATGACTTTGATTTTATCAAATTAAAAAGGTTTCGTACAAACAAATCCAATGACACAAAGTTAGAAGGAAAGCAACAAATTGGGCAAAACTCTCTGACAAAGGTTTAATTTCCCAAATATATAAGTAACTAAATCAAATTTACAAAAAATCAAGCCATTCCCTGATCAACAAATGGTCAAGAGATATGAATAGGCTGTATTCACATAATGAAATCAAAACTATCAATAAGCACATGAAAAAAGTGCTCAAAATCCCTCTTGATTAGAGAAATACAAATTAAAACAACTCTGAGGTACCACCTTATACCTATCAGACTGGCCAATATAGCAGCAAAGGAAAGTGATAAATGTTGGAGGGGATGTGACAAACTTGGGACACTAATACACTGTTGGTGGAATTGTGAATTGGCCCAACCATTCTGGAGGGCAGTTTGGAACTATGCACAAAGGGTTTTAAAAGACTGCCTACCTTTTGATCCAGCCATACCACTACTTGGTTCGCACCCCAAAGAGATAATAAGGAAAAAGACTTGTACAAAATATTTATAGCCATGCTCTTTGTGGTGGCAAAAAATTGGAAAATGAGGGAGTGTCCATCTATTGGGGAATGACTGAATGAATTTTGGTATCTAATGGTGATGGAATAGTATTATGCTGAAAGGAATAATGAACTGGAAGGTTTTTATGTGAACTGCAATGACCTTCCGGAATTGATGCAGAGCAAAAGGAGCAGAAGCAGGAAAACATTGTACACAGAGACTGATACATGGTGACACAATTGATTGTAATAGACTTTTCTCCTAGCAGCAATGCAATGACCCAGGACAATCCAGAGGAATTTAGGAGAAAGAACGCTATCCACATTCAGAGAAAGAACTGTGGGAGCAGAAACACAGAAGAAAAAGACATGATTGATCATGTAGTTCTATGGGGATATGTTTGAGGTTTTTATATTAAAAGATCAATTTGTTGCAAATATGAATAACATGGAAATAGGTTTTGAACAATGACACATGTATAATCCAGTGGAATTAATTGCTTATCAGCTCTGGAATGGGGGTGGGAATCTCGAATCATGTAAACGTGGAAAAATATTCTAAATTTAAAAAATAAATAAAAGAATCCACAAATGTCTTCAGAAAAAAAAAAAAGAAATATGCGTTGTCAAACCCAAGACACATTGCAGTTAAATTTAATAATTCCTTGGGTGAACAAAAGTATTCTGCAAGTGACCAGGACAAACTCTTAAATATAAAAGAGAGGAAAGTTGAGTAGCAAAAAGATTATTTTGTACCTTCCAGAAAGAACAGGAATGGAATAAAGCAAAGAAGCTCAAAATGCAATCCTTCAAACCAAATCATCATTTTGGAAAAATGAACATTCAATAAAAGAGAGGCATTGGAAATTTATTTTTTAAAAGATGTAAACAAATTATTCACTCTACTACACCAGATAACAGAAACATAAGAAAAGTAAATAAATACAGCTACCAAGGAAGTGACAAGCAACAGGATAAATTACCCAAGAATAAAAGAAAAAAACCATCACCTACAAAAAAGCCTATTAAGTTAAAAAATCACAACAAAAATAACAATGAAAAAACAACAGAGGGATCATTAAGAAATTTCTTTCTCATAATACACAAAGAGATAATGATGAAAGCAGAACTTAAAAAAGAACAAGCGATATTGGAGGAAAAGGCCTTGAAATGTTGGACTAAACTAAATAATGTTTATACCTTAATTAAAAAAATGCTCTGTTGCTAAAAAAAAAAAAAAAATCTAACCTTTATCTGGGTCTTCAATGAATGGTAATCTTTGTGCTGGTGGAGCCTTGCCTTGATGTTGATGGCTGCTGACAGAGCAGGGTGATGGTTGCTGAGGGTTGGGGTTTCTGTGGCAATTTCTTAAAATAAGACATCAATGAAGTTTGCCACATTGATTGACTCTTCCTCTCACTTGAACCTTTAGAGACCGTTGTAAGGTTATTAATTGGCCTAATTTCAATATTGTGTCTCAGGGAATAGGGAGGCTCAAGAAGAGGGAGAAAGATGAGGGAACAGCTGGTTGGTGGAGCAGTGAGAACACACATAACATTTATTGATTAACTTTGCCTTCTTACATGGACTCAGTATATGGTGTCTGAAATCAATTATAACAGAAACATCAAAGATCGCTGACCACAGATCACCATAATAGTATAATAATGTAAAAGTCTGAAATGTGAGAATTACCAAAATGTGACGGAGACAATAATGAGCACCTGGTATTGGAAAAATGGTGCCTGTAGACTTGTTGGATGCAGGCTTGACACCAATCTTCAATTTGTGAAACCCAATAAAATGAAGTGTGTCTATAGTTGTTTGCAAGATTTTGAACTCCTAGAGGGCATGCAGGGACTGTTCTCATCTTATTTTTGTATCTCAGCATTTAACAGTGCATAACACAGAGTAGGAACTGAATAAATACTTACTGACTTGACCACATAGAACTTTTACAAAAAATTTTCTTGCATTAAGGCATATAGAGCAAAAAAAAATGTTTTAAAAAACTGAATAGGGAACAATAGGAATGAATGCTATACATTTTCCAGCTATTTCATGTTCATGATCATCATCAATAACAATAGAAATTCCATATTTTGATCGTAATGCCTCAGTATGAACTGTGTGTTTTTTTTTACACAAAGTAGAAATGGAGCTCATTAAATTAACATTGGGATGAATAGTTGGAATGACCATTATTGGCAAAGAGGAGAAATCCATGCTGAGTTATATTCACAGGTACAGTGGTACCTTGATACACACACACCTTAAGTCATGAGCAATTTGAGAAATGAGAAGTCATTTTTTGTTCTAAGGGGATTTTTTGTTCTAAGACACGAGTGGATATTTGAATCACGAGCTCCCACTAAATAGCCTGCCAAAGGTTTGGTTTCACAAGTTTCATGAGGATGTCTCGTTTAGTTCAGTGCTTATCTGGCCCTACGAGCATCTGTACTGAATTGCTTTTGCTTTCTTCTTTATTTTTTGTGTTTATTATCAGTTTTTTGAGGCAAATTTCTTAACTTTAAGCCATGGGTCCTGATGATGGAGAAAGGAGTTACAACAGTCTATGGAGGTTTTTCAGGAAATGATTGGGGAGGAGCCCACGGTGAATGAGGTAATCAGTACAAGTGAGATTAAGGAAATGTTGAGGATTTAGGAAAAAAATTAAACAGTTTATTGAAAAGACACACCCAGAAAAAGTTGCAACAGGCAATGCATTGGAGCTGTGTAATGACACTTGTTTCACACATTATCTAAATGCTCTGAAAGGAAGGAAGAAACAAACTTCCAAGGAAAGGTTTTTTGTTGAAAAGACCTCTAAGTGAAATTAGGAAAGTGTGGCAAAACAGCCAAAATTCATTGAAGAAAATGATGATAATTAAGTAAAGTAAAAAAATAGCAATTCAGTTTAGCAATAAAATTACCTATCACAAGTAATGTGTAATCTTGCATTGAAATGTAGTGCTCAATGTGTAGAGAGAAAGTTATATTAAGTGGTAGCTCATGAAATGAAAACCTTTTCCATCAGCATCTTCACCTAAACTTGAAGGTAAATAACATTTTAGAAACAAGTTTATTTCTTTACATTCTTTCTTATTATGTATAAATATATTTATTTGTTATTTATAAAGCACAATTTTGTATTTAAATGCATATAAAACAAAAAAAATCTATGTGTTTTTTTAAGGTCAGAATGGATTAATTGCATTTCCATTAATTTAAATAGGGAACGTTTTAACACAGGAGCAAATCAAATTACGAACTCGGCCATGGAACTAATTAAACTGTACTTGGAATCCTTTAAGTATCAGAATATTTTAAATATATTTCATCTTTCCACTCATTATGATCACTTCTTTCTCTCCCCATTCTATATTTCCTTAAATATAGACTATAGGATCTTGAAGGCCAGAGACATATTTTTATTCTCCTTTCTGTTAGCACTTAGAATTATTTGCTGATGCTGGAAGAAAGAGATTTGAACGTAGCAGATCTTTGCTATTCCTGCTAAAAGTTTTGTAAAGTTTGGTTGACTGTTTTCTTCAGCTAGATTTCTGGCACTTAGAAAGCTCTATAGTTAGAAGTATAAAATGTTAAATTTTGAAAGAATCTTGCAACCTAGAATTTTCAAACACAAAACCCAGAACATTAGAACATGAGAGATCAGAAGATAGGATGTTAGAAAACAATTTTAGAGCTTAGAAACAGGGCTCATAATAGGCAAAGTTAAAGTCAAATGAGACCTTAATGATCACCTAATAATTCGCAAAGCTAGTTGGTAGCAATTCCTGAACTAGAACCCTAGTCTCCAAAGTCTTAGCTGTTAGACCGTTTTCCTTCCTAAAGGGAAATGTAATCGTTCACAGTAATGAACCAAAGTTCTATGCTAACAGCTTGTCAGCTGGGGAAAACACCACTTTGGCTGGCAGGATCTCACTGTGTTGCCTTAGGAAGACACAGCCTCTGGCAATGCCTCAATTTCCTTAAAACTAACAGGAACGTGCCCTGTGAGGATAGCCCTGTCTTATTAATGCTGGAAAAGTAAATTGAAAATGCAAAATCATATTAATTATTCTCTTGGCCCACAAATAAACTATAATTTAGAAGTTGGGATTTTCCTTCCAAAGGATTTTTTTTTCAACTTAATTGGGGAATTATATTTGCCCCGATGCAGAAAAGCAGTGGGCCTGGGTTCTCACTGCAGGCACTGACACGCATCTGAATGCCACAGGATTCCGCTTTCCCAGTTTAAGTTCTATCACACATTCCTCAGGCTACAGTCAACAGTGATTACAAGGATTCTGTTTCCTGCTATTGGAAGTGACTCCCTCAGCATTCCTTTGACAGTCATGGATTCAATATAGGCTAGACCCTATGCTAGGCATTGAGGGGAGATACAAAGATGAAATAAGAGGTGGAATTTTCCACAATAAAACTAATATAATCTACTATAAATAAGATGGAAAAAGCTATGTGGCTCAGGGGATAGAGCGTCAGGGCTGGAGTTGGGAGAACATGGATCTCCCACACTTCTTAGTTGCAAGACCCTGGGCAAGTCATTTAACTCTGTTTGCCAAGCCCTTACCCTTCTGTTTCAGAGTTATTACTAGGACAGAAAGCAAGGGTTTAAAATATATATAAATTAGAACCAATAATCAATCAATAAACATTTATTAAGTGCTTATTGATATATCGAGGCACTGTATTAAGAATAAATACATAAGGAAAATGGAAAATACTAAGGCATCTCATGAAAAAGAGATGGACTTTGTATACCGTGTGAGGTTAAATAACAATCCAAGCTGAAATGTATGTGTATATGTACATATATGCATTTGTATGTGCAAAGTGGTTGCATAAACCAAAGAGAAGTAAATAGATTAAAGTACAGTTACTGGCAGAATCTGGACATTAATATATCTCAATTTTGATTTCAGTTATCTTTCCATTGAAATATGATGTTTTCCTAATATTAACTTGCATTCGGACAGTGTTTCTGATTTGCCAAAATATTAATCCTATTTTTTTTTGTTAAAAGCAATTACCTGAGAAACATCAAATTCCACTGGAGCATTTTGTTTCTCTCTGCAAAAATATTTGAAGTTTTAACATTTTCCCTCCTTCCTGTCTCTGTTGTGTTCTCACTCCCTAGTAGGGTTACTGGGCTACAGGCTCAGCTCATCCACTAATGATTAGGTGTGTGGTTATCCCATATCTGGGACCCTCTTTCCACATATATAAAGTGAAGGTTTTGGACTAGATCAGTGAGTCCCAAAGTGGGTGCTACAGCGATCCAGGGGAGCAGTGATGGCCACAGGTGCATTTATCTTTCCTATTAATTGCTATTAAAATTAAAAAAAATTAATTTCCAAGGGGCTAAGTAACACTTTTTCTGGAAAGGGGGCGGTCGGCCAAAAAAGTTTGGGAACCACTGGACTAGATGATATTTAAAATCTCTTCCATCTCTAATATTCCATTTCCTATTGTCCTACTCAGTATACTGTATTCTAACTTTAAATTCTGAGACGCTTTACAGCATCTCTCACATCTGATGGCAGCCAAAATAAGTAGAACAGGAATTAGGGAAGATTGATTATTTCCTTAACCATTAGAAAGGAACATAATATATTTTGTTCTTAGCTCTGTAGCTAGACAAACAATAACAATAAATGTTTTTGAATTGAACTGATTAATGTAAATATTGGGAAGATCTATAATGAGAAGTGACCTAAAAGAGAAACTAGACTCCACTGCACTTAATTGGACGAGTTAGGTAATTGGATGAGTTTTCTGGAGCATATGAATTTTGACTAATTTTGGAGAGTTGAAAAATGTGATAGTTTAGTGGAGCAGAGGCTGAAGGGCATTTGCAAAGTTTGGGAATGGCCTGTGTGAAAGATCAGAGATAGTAACGAATTGGTTGATGAGAGGAACAGCAAACAATCTTACCTAATTGAAGTACTGTTGAGATATCTTTCTATGGAATGGCAATTACAAAGACAAAGAGAGAAAAAAAAATCTTTGTATTAAAAATCTCTGACCTAAGTCTGACACCCAAAATCTACAGGGAACTAACCATAATGTAGAAGATTAAGAACCATTCTCTAATAGATAAAGTGGTCAAAGGACAAGAACAGTTTTCTATAGAAGCAATATTAGTTATCAATAACCACCTGAGCAATTTTTTTATTTAAATCTTTTATTTTTTTATAAAAATTTCCATGGTTACATGATTCATGTTTTTACTTTCCCCTTAGCCCCCCTTTACCCCCCCATTTCCAACACACATTTCTACTGCTTTTAACATGTGTCATCAATCAAGACTTATTTACATATTATTGATAGTTGCACTGGTGTGGTCCTTTCAAGTCTACATCCCCAACCATGTCCATATCAACCCATGTGTTCAAGCGACCACCTGAACAATTTAAAAGTCACTAATAAATGGGAATGTGCAAATTAAAATAACTGGGAGTTATAAAATCATACTTAATAAGCAAAAGTTTAAGCTAGTGAAATGCTAAATGATGGGAAAATCCATTGTGGAAAAGACTGTGAGAAGACAGGCACCCTAATTCTTTGTTGGTAGAGCCATGAAATTGGTTTAATTCCCCTGAAAGACAGTTCATAATTATGAAAGAAAAATTATCAATTTTTTTATCCACCTTGACCCAGAAGTATTATACTTTATATATATTCTTTATACCTTAGGGACATATCCGATAACAAGAAGAGAATGAAGAAGAGCACAAAAATAATGTCAGTGCCCATTGTTTGCTGAGTGACTGAATAAATTATAGCATCTAAGTACAGTGGTCTATTCCAGAGTCACCAGGAATGAAAATCTGAACAATTCAGAGAAATTAGAATGCATGTATGTATGTATGTATGAAGTGATACAGGGTGAAGAAAGCAGGTCAGGGAAAAATGCATGATTGAACTTTCAGATATAAAAGAAATTCAACATAAAGATTCAAGAAAACTTAGGTTGAATACTAAATACTCAATCTTGTCACATCATCAGGACAAGGGGAAGCACAATGTGGAGCAACCAGGACCTCATAGAGACTTCTTTTTTCTTATGCCTTTTAAAAAAAAAAAAAACATATTTTCGGGGCAGCTGGGTAGCTCAGTGGAGTGAGAGTCAGGCCTAGAGACAGGAGGTCCTAGGTTCAAACCGGCCTCAGCCACTTCCCAGCTGTGTGACCCTGGGCAAGTCACTTGACCCCCATTGCCCACCCTTACCAATCTTCCACCTATGAGACAATACACTGAAGTACAAGGGTTAAAAAAAAATCATATTTTCTGTCCTAAGTATTGGTTTAAAGCAGAAGAACATAAGGGCTGGCAATTGGGATCAAGTGACTTGCCCAGGAAGTGTCTGAGGCCATATTTGAATCCAGGATCTCCTGTCTCTAGATCTGGTGCTCTAGCTGCTAAGTCACCTAGTTACTTCTATTTCCTTATATCTTTCAACATGTTTCATGTTTCAGACTAGAGGAACTCTGAAGATCCAGAAGTTTTGATTAAGACATATCCAGAACTGAATTCATCATTCACTCTTACTCTACCTCTCTTCTCTACTCACCTATTTCTGTTGAAAGTACTACTATTTTCTCAGTCACCAACAGGATCATCCTTGACTCCTCTCTCCCCCTTTTCTGGTGGTTAAATTCTATTGATTCCACTTCTATAGCTCCATAGTATTTCTGGCAACTGATCATCTTCTTAACTCTCATTTTAGCCATCCTACTTCAGGCCCTTAACACTTCTTGCCTAAACTATTAGAAACATCTTGCCTCCAGTCCATAAATAACTCTTCCAATCTTTCCATCCCATGGCTACCAGAGGTTGAGTTGGGTAGCCACTGAGGTCTCCTCCAGCTCTACAACACTATGATCTGGTGATTCTGTAATTTTTCCATGCTATTCTGATCATGCCATCTCTTTCCTCAAATTCATTTAGTGACTCTTTTTTTTTTTAGTAAATAAATGATAAATCCATAATCCTTGATTTTAAGGCTCTCAATAATTGCTTTAAATAGCTTTCAGGGTTCAGCCCATTTTTCTATCCTTCATATCATAGACATCTAAATATTAAGGTCAGCTAGGTGGTACATTGGATATGAGAGTTAGAGCCAGAGCCAGAAAGACTTGAGTTCAAATCTAGTTTCAGATATTTACTGTGATCCTGGGCAAGTCACTTTTCTTCTTCTTCTTCTTCTTCTTCTTCTTCTTCTTCTTCT
>NC_058132.1:103340351-103352584 GCF_016433145.1 Gracilinanus agilis
CTCCTCCTCCTCCTCCTCCTCCTCTTCCTCTTCCTCTTCCTCTTCCTCTTCCTCTTCCTCTTCCTCTTCCTCTTCCTCTTCCTCTTCCTCTTCCTCTTCTTCTTCTTCTTCTTCTTCTTCTTCTTCTTCTTCTTCTTCTTCTTCTTCTTCTTCTTCTTACATTTTTTCCATGGTTACATAATTTTTGTTGTAATCATAATCATTGTAAAGTGCTTAGCCAAGTGCATCTTTATGACTCTATGGACCAACATTCCCATAAATTTCCATGGGGTTTTCTTGGCAAAGATCCTGGGGTGTTTTGCTATTTCTTTCTCAAGTAGATTAGGACAAACAGTAGTTAAGTGATTTGCCAGGAGTCATAAAGTTATTGAATGTCTGAGGCAAGATTTGAATTTAGGTCTTCCTGACTCCAGGTCCTCTAGCTTAGCCAATATGCACAACTAGTAGGCATCATATAAATGATAGATATTGTTATTATTATTAAAGTGGTTTTACTCTCTGTTCCCATTCTTATTCTATCAATTCCAATTACCTATTTCTGAAATGAATTTTTCCATCTCTATCTCCAGAAGTTCCTACTTTTAAGGGCTAATTCAGTTGCTACTTCTTTTGTTGAGTCTTCTTTGATTCCAACCAAACATGAACTCGTCGTTGTGAAAATTTAGTCTTTTCCTCCTCTAAATTCTCATATCACACTGCCTGAGACTCTTTCCAATTTTATTTCAGTAGTGATGGGTTAAAAATGCAAAATTATGCTTTGAACATAGTCATTTGTGTACATATTTTTCACCCCTCCTCCTACCTCCTACAAGAGGATTATAAACATCTTGAGAGTAGGGTCTGGGTTGTGACTATTTTTATATCCCCCACAGCACCTAGTAGAGAGGCTTGTTCTCAGCAGGCATTTAATTGATGTTTGCTGAATTTGAATTCAATTTTACCTCTGTTAGTGATTTCCAGTCACAGGGATCTCACTACCTCCTGAGGGAGCTTATTATGCTTTGAACAAGACTGACTGTGAGGAGATTTTTCCTTCTGCTGAGTTAAATCTGTCTGTCTCTTTCCCTCTTTTTTTCTCTCCCTCATCTCCACCAGACCAAAAAGAATAAATACAATTCTTCCACAAGACTTCCCCTTCTCTACCCTGCCCCCTTTCCTCCCCACACATCATCTTCCTTTTATAGGTGAGTCCTAGATAATGGAAGTGCTTCTCCAATGTCATCCTGGGAATTAGAGGCAGTACCAGGACAAGAATTCAGTCCCCTTGACACTTCTTCTGGTATCTCTTCTATTATGCTCTGCTATTCTTTTGGCAGCCTTCCCAACCAAGGGACTTGGGGCTGAGTTTTAAAATAACAACATTAAGAACAGACAGTCTCTGATTCACTAAATCAAAATAGCATTCAAAGTTCCTCTTTAACATCTGATTCAACTACTTTGGGACAGCAAGGTGGCACAGTGTATAGTGTTCTGGGCTCGTGGTCAGGAAGACTCCTTTTCCTGAGTTCAGATCCAGCCTCAGACACTTATTAGCTCTGGGACCCTGGAAAGGTCACTTAACCCTGTTGGCCTCAATTTCCTCATCTGTTAAAAGAAAGTGGATAAGGAAATGACAGGTTATTCCAGTATCTTCACTAAGAAAATCCCAAATAGGGCCATGAAGAGTCATGAGTGAAGTCATGACTGAACAGCAGCAACTACTCAAGAGATGATGTCGAGGAATTAGAAACAGGAACTGAGAATGGGGAACTTTGAGATCTGGGATCCCTGGGAAGACACCTCCTTTCTTTGGCTTGGGTCTCACATTTTGAAAATGTGGATAAGAACACTTTCTTATCTCTTGGAAGGAATAGGAATAAAGTACCTGGATTGATTAGCCAATGGGGCAGAAGGTGTGTGGTATCATGGTCCTATAGAATCTGAAAGCTGAGCTGAGTATATTTTTATGTGGGTTGAGAAATTGTCTCTTTTTGTGTTGGTTGAGGTCTCTGGGGTTTTGTTGTTGCTGGGGTATTGTTGTTTTCTTCCAATTTCACAGTGGAAGGCTATGCTTAAAACAAGGCTATTGGGAAACAGAACAGCAGGAATTAAACAGCCAAACCGTCAAACATTAAAAATCACTCTGGATTTAAAAATCCATTTGCTATATTTAAATGCTTTTAATATAAATGCTGAAAGGGGGAAGAGAAAGGAAGCTACGAAAGCTTTCTCTCCCTCTCTGTGTCTTCCTTTCTTTGCCTCTTTTTCTCTGTCTCTCAGTTCAAAATTACCTTTCCACTCCACAATATCCAGGCCTCCTTAATTCAATTCAATTTAAATCCACATTTAATAAGTCCGCTATGGGCCTGTCCAACTCTGGGCCCAACTCTTTGTCCATCTGTTCCGTCTGTCCTGGATATATATACTGTTGGACAAGCTTTACAGAATATCTCTCCAAATGTTTGCTGAAATCTGGGCAATAGACCTTCTTCATCCCATTGGTGATTCCAGGGTTGAATAGGAGGTTGTATTGCTTTGGGAAAATTGCAGAGCTCCTTTCACTGACTCCAAACTTCCCACTAGAGCAAAGGCTCATCTTTTCATTCCACAGATGTTTACTATGTGGCAGTGAGACATGGAATACCACTTCCTCTGAAGAATTAATGATGAATATGACTCGGAAGATGTGTGAGAGATGCAATATATAACCATTGAGGCATTCCGACAAAGAGCAGGAGGAAAGGATAACCTCAAGAAACTTAATGATCGGAAGAGAAGATGGGCTGGTCGTGTGGTGAGAATAAAGGGTGACAAGAGGTCGCTCTGAATGTGCTACTGGTTCCCTTGCCATCTCAGGAGAAATGAAGGCCACCATCGTCTTGGGTGAAGCCTCCTTGTATGGGAGGGCATGGATAAGAGGCACACACTGGGCAGATATATAGGGATTGTGAGATAAATCACTGAAGAGAACTCTCAAACTGTTGGCATCCCCAAACCAGCTCAATATGCTTTGTGCCAGGGACTCTGCTAGACACTGGGGACACATATACACAAAATGACTCAGTCTTTGTTCTCAAGGACCTTATATGCTACTGGAGGAGTAAATCAAAGAATGTGTGTAAAATAGCTAGTGAACGTTTAGGAGCTAAATAAAAGCCGACTATTGTTACTATAGATTATCAAAGTGTTTCTGCAGCTGAAAAGTAGTCCACTTGCATGTAGGTGTTCAGCTTTGTTATTGACACTCATCTGTGTGCATTCAATGGTTAATTCATTCAATAAGCACCTACTATGGGCACAACTACCTCAGTAGATGGGGAAGGAACTACACATTTAATTTAGAGGCTGCCTTTTTTTTTAAACAAACTTAGAGTCTATTTGGGGAGGATGAGACATAGATACATGGATATAGAAAATGACAACTGAATAAAAGAAATAAGTTCCCTGGTAACAGGTGAGGGGGAAATGATTTGCTGTTGTAAAGGTGCATCCTAGGAGAAAATCTTCATTCTGCCACTTCCAAACAGTATGACCCTAAGCAAATTATTTTCCCTCTCTAAGCCTCTGATTCTTCATTTGCAATATGGAAATAATAATAGCTGCTCTGCTTACCTAAAGTGAGTCAAGTGAGTCCATTTATATTATGTCAGAGTGCTAGAATCACTTCAGTGTGAATTATTATTATAAGCCAACAAACATTGGGCAGAAAATTAGAGACCAAATTTTGAAGTGGGAGTTCTTAACCCTTATAATGACATAAACCTCCTGGCAACTTGTTGAAGCCTTTATGTCCTCAGAATAATGTTTCTAAATCATAAGTAAAATGAATAAAGGATTACAAAGCAAATAATTTTTATCAAAATATATTTTTTAGAAAGTTCACATTCCTCAGGCTAAGATTTCCTGTTTTCAAAAACCCAGGCAGTAACACCACAGGCCTCCAGGTTCTCATCAACCTTTGGAGAGTGAATTTTCTCTTTCCCAAACACACTGTCCTCTCAAGGTTCTTTGGAGGATAAAATATAATAACAGTTTTTGGCCATTCGAAATTTCGCTTTTGGTTAAAACATATGCTTTGTATCTAGCACTATAAGGAGAGGAAAAATCATGAGTTTTAGAGGTAAAAGAGCATTTAGAGATTATCTAATGCAGTTTGGTCTTTATACAATGAGCATTACATAATGATCATTACATAATGATTATTATATAATTATATTGTATATTATATATCTATTATATAAATATAAGATATATAATCACATAAGGGTCATTATATAATTCCTATCTATCTATCTATCTATCTATCTATCTATCTATCTATCTATCTATCTATCTATCTATCTATCCATGAAGAAATTGAGGTCTCAGACAAGGGATTCAGTGGTTAAGATCACACACAATTTAGTGGCTGAGTCAGGAATAGAAGTCAGATCTCTTAAGTCCTAGTGCATTGTGTATCATCTGATAAACTACAGAGCTTTGTCCCTGCCCTTAGTGAATGGCCACACTTTATGGAAAAGTTTAGAAAATGAAAAGAGAATAACCCTCTCCAATCCAGGGACTTCCAATACACAACAATGTGTATTACATTGAGTCAAGAGTTTGGGGGCCCACTTGTGACTCTTCCTCCAACTTACTAAATGATTTGGGGTAAATCACTTCATTTTTCTTGGTCTTATGTTCCTTTTGTGTAATATGAGGTGAATTCAAAACTATCTGAGGTCGCTTCTTGCTTAAAAAAAAGTGATGTTGATAGTTTCTTCTAGCTCTAATGTTGTGTTCGGGGGCCTTTTCTGCAGTAAATTTGTGTTCTAAAGTTGCCTTCATGTTCCTTGGGATTCTGATATTCTATGCATCAATGATACTGTGGCCATTTGATACCACTTTGATTACTATGGTGTTGATAAATGAGGGGACTAACACATTATTGTCTAGCAAAGTTCAACTAAAAGGGAATTTTTCTTTGTATTGTCCCAGTAGGCTTTAGAACTGCCTGGTTCCTGGCAATCGGGTTTATAGAGACAGCATCCTCAGGCCCGTCTAAACTAATCTTTCTTTGACTTTTATACTGATTTTGCCAATCAATCAAACAACTGATCCCAAACTCATCCCTAGCTTTCATGGCCCTAGACACTCTGACTCCTATCTTCCTTTCTAGCAGTGTCTTTCATTATCTTCCTTCAGCTGTTCTACATTTCAAACTGGACTATTTGAAATCTTTCACACATGTTTCTGTCCTTTGTCCATTTCTAATGATGTCCTGACCCCACCACCATTTCTTCTTCTTGGAATCTTATCCTTCAAAACAGCACAAATTAACTCTCCTCCATGAAACTTTCTTTGTGATATTTTTTTTACCTTGGATGAAAGCTCAGAGCACTCTATTTGTATCTTCATTATGCATTCCAAAATATTAAAATACAGTTATCAAAATAGAAAAAAGGAATGGACCCCAGGTTAAGTATCTTTCTCTATGATAGTTTTTTCATCCAATAACTTTTCTCTACTAATAGGTGATTGCCCCAGGACAGACCCTCATCATCTCTCACCTGTACTATCACAATAGCTCCTAATTAGTTTTTCTTCTAGTCATTCTGCTTTCTAACTCATGCACTGCACAGCTGCCAAAACAATCTTTCTAATGCACACACTGGATCATGTCACTCCTCTGGTAAAAAATCTTAGTTTTCTCTCTGCTGTTACTTGGGATAAAATTCCAATTCCTTCAGCCTGTCACTTGAAGTCCTGTTATTTCTCCATTTGTTATATATCTCCTCTATATGCCTCCTTCTCTCCTCTGACACCGCAACCACCCTGATATAAGCCCTCATTGCCTTATGCCTGGACTATTGCAATAGACTACTGGTTTGCCTCTTTGTCACAAATCTCTTCCCACTGCAATCCATCTTCTACACAACTGTCAAAGAGATCCTAAAACTCAGGGCTGACTATATCATCCCCCTTTCCCCATTCAATAAACTCCAGGGGCTCCTTATAGCTTCCAGGATCAAAGTAAAAAGCCTCTCTGACTTTTAAAGCCCTTTATAACGTGGCTACTTCCTTTTTCCCAATCTTGTTGCATTTTAGTCCGCTCCTGATTCAGTGACACTGGCCTCTTTGCTGTTCCTTAAACAAGACAACTCCATCTCCCTGCCTTTGAAATATTTTCACTGGCTATCCCCCACACTTTGGATTCTGTCCCTCTTCATCTCTGCCTAATTTCCCTACTTTGCTTCAAGACTTATCTAAATTCCCAGCTTCCATTAAGAACCTTTCCCAATCATCATTCAATCATCATTAATCTTAGTGGCTTCCTTCAAAGATTACCCCTAATTTATCCTATATTTATCTTGTTTGTACATAGTTGTTTGTATGTTCTCTTCCTCATAACTTCCTGGGAGCAGAGAATGTTTTTCCCTTTTCCTTGGGATCCTCAGAATTTCGGAGAAAGATTGGTACATAGTAGGTACTTAATAGATGTTTGTTCATTGACTAACTAAAGCTCTCCATTAAATGACTTCCTTCTACTTCTCCAGCCTTGTTCTCTATTACTCCCTCCATAAATCCTACCTTCTTTTAAAAAAATTATATAGATATTTTATTTTACCAATTACATGCAATAACAAATTTCCACATAATTTTTCTGAAGTTGTATGATCCAAATTGTCTCCCTTCCTCCCCCCATCCCAGAGTTGGCAAGCAAGTCAATCTGGGTTCTACGTGTATTATCATACAAAATATATTTCCATATTGTTCATTTTTATAAGAGGAAAATCAAATAAAACCAAAACTCCAAATAAACGGGTGAAAATCTCATGCTTTGATCTGCATTCCAGCTCCAACAGTTCTTTCTCTGAAGGTGGATGACATTCTTTGCCATAATACCCTCAGAATTGTCCTGGATCATTGTATTGTTGAGAGTAGCAAAGTCTATCACAGTTGATCATTCCATAATATTGCTCTTACTGTGTACAGTGTTCTCCTGGTCCTGCTTATTTCACTCTGCATCAGTTTATGTTGGTCTTTCCAGCTCTTTCTGAAATCATCCTGTTCATCATTCCTTATAGTACAATAGTATTCCACCACCATGATATACCACAGCTTGTTCAGTCACTCCCCAGTTGATGGACATCCCTTTAGTTTCTGATTCTTTGTCACCACAAAAAGAGCAGCTACTAATATTTTGATACAAGCAGGTCCTTTCCCCTTTTTGAATTCTACCTTCTTGCCAAACTAAACTCTTAATTATTCCATGAATCTGACATTCTCTTTCCAGCCTTTATACACTTATAAAGCCTGTTCACCTGACCTGGATTGCACTCCATCTTCATCTCTGTCTCAAAGAACCATTATTTTCCTTCAGGGCTTAGCTGGGGTGACATTACCCACTTGAAAACTTTCCTGGTGCTTCCACTTGTTAATGCTGTTTTCATTCTCTATTTACCTCGATTTATATCCCAGTTATATCCCAATTTATATGCCCTGTCTTCCCAATAGAATGTCAGCCCCTTAAGAGTAAAGGGCAGCTCCTCAGACACTTCCCAGCTGTGTGACCCTGGGCAAGTCATTTGAACCCCATTGCCCACCCTTACCACTCTTCCACCTATGAGCCAATACACAGAAGTTAAGGGTTTAAAAAAAAGAGTAAAGGGCAGCTTCATTTTCCTTTATATTTTCAAGAACACTGATCCTCATCTACAGTAAGTACTTGCTGAATGGAATCTTTGCATCTCTTTGAACTCATTGTCTTATATATATAGTAGGCTCTCAAATTATTGACTGAATTTATAATTAAATTTCTAACAAATATGTGCATTATGTTATTGCTATGTTACATGTTACATATGAAAATAAAATTAAATAAATGATAAATCTTCAAAAATATTGACTGAATTTATTCTGTATGTATCATGTGCCCAGAGGCAACTATGGCATAGTAGATAGAAAGCTTGTTTAAGAGTAAGAACTGAGTTCAAATCCTGATTTTGACACATACCTTCAAAATGTCTTCAGAAAAGTCATTTGATTTCTTATTCCCATAGTTTACCCTATAAGGCCGTGCACCAGAGGAAGCATCATTCTGTTTCTCCATCTAGGAGTTTTTTCATCTGGGAGTACACTGTGTCTATGAATTAACAGATCCAGTTCTTATCGCTAGTTTACTCAGTGCTCAATATTGAAAATACAAGCTCATTTTCTATTTTAAATAATAACTATTTATGTATTTGTCTTATCTTCCCCATTTGGCTATTAAGTCCAAGATTAGTAGAATACAGTCTTGGAATAAAGACCCAAGGCTGAAAATGACTAAGTGAATTGCCCAACATCATAGGGCTAGGATGACTGAAGCATAACTTGAGTTCAAGTCTTCCTGACCCCAGAGTCAGTTTAGTTGAATTTTTATAATCTGATTAAGGAGATGCCTGGACTTGAAATAATAAAGCAATCCTAACATGGTCCTTAAGATTGATATAGTCTCTAAAGGTTTACAGAATCATAGATTTAGATCTGGATTAAGATTGTAGATGCTGTCTAAGACAATATCATTATTATGCAGATGAGGAAACTGAGTTTTGGGTCTGTGAAGTGATGCATTCAAAGTCATCCAGCTAATTTAGAGAGGAAAGAGAGGTCAGTCTCCAAATCCAGCTATCTTACCACAAAGCCACATTGTCTCCTCTTAGGGAAAGGATGGAATTAGACTGGTCACGAAGGATCAGATTATTTTATTTTGCTTATATATGTATATATACATAGAATGTACTAATTTTATTATCTAGTAATGAGCAGTGCTTGACAATTTTTTAGTTCTGCTTGGCCTGAATGCATTTATGGGATTCTTGAAATATCTTTGAGCTTTAGAATAAGAACTGAGTTGCTCCAGATGGAAGGGCTTACTGTAAAGGAATTGGGAATGATCTAGGATCAATCAGGCAGTCAAATGAGCATTTTTAAGCACCTTTGATTTTCTAGGCACTGTGTGAAAGGCGCTGGGGATTCAAAAACAAAAATTAAACATTTTCTTGCCCCAAACAGGTTGACATTCCAATGACTCAAAAGCCTACAATTTGCAACAACTTTGGTCTGTGATGTGGGGCAAGTCCCTTCCCTTCTCTGGACCTTTGTCTCCTCCTCAGCAAAAGAAGAGGATTGTTAGATCATATCTAAGGCCCTTGGCAGCTCTACAGTCTGTGTGACACGTAAGTCTCCCCAGTGAAGTCAATCTCCTATGAGCCGCCAAGAGTGGATTCCTCTGAGATGAAGATCACAGATGAGACAGAAGCAGATGTCTGATTCACCAAACAGACCACCAGGGGTATGATTCTCTATATCTGACAGGATGTTAACATCAGTTATCACGTGTACTACCTGTGTTGAGGACAGAAAAAAAAAATGATGCCCCTAAACTATTGCCAGTAACTATGATAGTTCCCAGCATCTGGTGCCAGCAGACCACTGAAAAGGCGGGTGTGGGCAGGATATGAAAGTTATGTGGCTTTGTGGTTAAAGGGCTGTTGTTGAGCTGGGGTAGGGGGAGGTGGGTGAGATTCAGAGAGAGACAGAGAGATAGAGAGACAGGGGGAGAGAGACAGAGAGAGAGACAGATACAGAGAGACAGGGGAGAGACAGAGAGAAAGAAAGAATGAAAGAAAGAAAGAAAAAGAGAAACAAAGAAAAAGAAATAAAAAGAAAGGAAGAAAGAAAGAAAGAAAGAAAAAGAGAAACAAATAAAGAAAAAGAAATAAAAAGAAAGGAAGGAAGAAAGAAAGAAAGGAAGGAAGGAAGGGAGGAAGGAAGGAAGGAAGGAAGAGACAGAGCGCAGGGAGAGGGAGGGAGAGGAAGAGAGAAAGAGGGAGAACCCTTCTTTTAGGTTTTATCAGTTATCTTTGGGGAGAGGTCATGTAGTAGCAAAAATCACTGGCCTCATAGGTCAGAGACCTGGGTTGAGCCTCCGGTGCTGTCAGCAATGAACACAATCGAGAATATTTCTGTTCAGATATGGATTGTTCAGCTCTATGAAGTCCCTTCCAATGCTGGGATTCTGGTAAGTGGATCACTATGGCTCATTCCAATTCCAAATACCATGTAACAAATATCTTTAAATGGATAGAAATGTCTTTCCCATGTTAATCTGGAAATAGCCCACATTTTCCCCTCCAGTGTGGCCTGTGCAAAACTAGAGTGGGAGCCAATGGAAGTTCTTTGAGGGCAGGGCCTGGCCTGTTTTCCTATAATAGGTATAAAATGGCAAAATTTTGAATTGAATGATTATAAGAGGGTTAGGGAGATGAGAACCAAAAGGAGGGAATGATGAGGGAAGGATATCAATGAATAAAAACATGCTTTTCTGAATAGAAGGAATTGTGAAAAGTTTTCCCAGTAGGAATATTTCTCTTTAGGTTTAGGTCCTTCTGCCATCAACACTTATGACTTCCTCCAGAAAATAGATCATCTACTCTGTGGGGTGCCTTAGAATGCCTAGAGGGTTGTTGTTGTTGCTCAGTAATTCAGCTGTGTCCTGTAATGCTTCCTGACCCAGTGAACCATGATGTTCATGGGGTTTTCTTGGCAAAGATGTTGGTGTGGTTTGCCATTTTCTTCCCTGATGGATTAAGTCAAGCAAGGCTAAGTGACCTGCCCAGAGTGACACAGATAGTAAGTATCTGAGGTCCCATTTGAACTCAGGTCTTCTTAAATCCGGGCCCAGTGCCCTATCCATTAAGCCATCTAGCTGTCCCCTATCAGAGAGCTAGGAATCCCCTAATTTGTCAAATTTTATCCTTTCCTTCAAGGTTCAGGCCAAGTTCTGTAGGATTATAGATTTAGGACTGGAAAGAACTTCACTTCAACAACCTTATTTTATAGAGGAGAAAACAGGACCAGAGAGTTTAAATTATTTATTCAGCACCACATAGTTACAAAGGGTAGAGCTGGAATTTGAACCCAGGTTCCCTTGACTCCAAATCTGGGTTCTTGTCTTTGTTAGATAATATATCTTTTTCCTTGAATTTTAAATATCTGACCACTCCAGAGAAACTGGTCTCTATTATCTAGGATGTCTATACTAATCATTGACTGATCTACACATTTAACATATCTTAGATCTTGCCTTATGTTTTTCTTAACTCTTGTGTCTGTGCAACTATCTTACCTCATGATTATACTGTCAGGATTTCTAAAACAGAACTGATCACCTTTAAATCTTCCACAGTACTTGACACAGTACTTGGCCAGGTACTAGACACTGAATCAACATTTGTTGATGGTGACCAGAGTTTGATGGAGAATAAAACTCTGTCAGTTTCCTCACTTGTAAAATAAAGGGCTCCAAAATGGAACTCTAGGGGGTGACTAGATTGCACCATGGTTAGAGTGCCATTCCTGGAGTCAATAAAGATTCATCTTCCTGAGTTTACATTCAGCCTGAGACACTTATTAGCTCTGTGACCCTGGACAAGTCACTTAACCCTGTTTGCCTCAGTTTCCTCATTTGTCAAATGAGCTAGAGAAGAAAATGCTAAACCATTCCAACATCTTTGTCAAGAAAATCCCAAATATGGCCTTGAAGAATAGGACACAACTGAACAACTGAACAATATCAACACAGAATTCATTTTCCCTCCTAGACATGACAGTCTTGCAGACTTGTCTATTTCTATCAAGGGCATAAATTCTTGACTCTTCCTTTTCCCTCACTCCTCATACCCAGTTAGTAAATAGGTACCTAACATATTTTTGTGGCTGGTTTTTTTTTTTTTTTTTGCATTCTTCCCCTATCTTTGCTTATATGATCATCACTCTAGTTTAGATCTCAATCACTTGTTTCTTGGACACTTATTATCATCTACTAATTGTTTCCAGTTTCACTCCACACCAGTCCATCCTTCTCACAGGTGAGAAAAAAAAATCTTACTTAAGCATAGATCTGATTGGGTCACCCCCCTGCTCAACAGCATTTAGGGGCTCCCTACTGTGTCTAGAATAAAATACAAAATCTTCTACCTTGTATTTAAGGCTTTCCAGAGTTAGATTCTAACCTAACTGTCTGGCAGTATTTTACAACACTCTCTTTTACTCCTTTCACATACCAGACAAACTGGATGCTAGGTACTCTAAAAACCTAACTTTCCATTTTCTATCTCCAGGAGTCTTCCCCCAGAACTGGAATACCCACATGCCCTTCCTTCCTTCCTTCCTTCCTTCCTTCCTTCCTTCCTTCCTTCCTTCCTTCCTTCCTTCCTTCCTTCCTTCCT